>NC_136503.1:90749236-90751736 GCF_053919585.1 Euprymna scolopes | reverse complement strand
GCTATTTCCCTAGATGAGTTTGCAATTACAGGATACTCTAACTTAACTTCTAAATCTGACCCCCAAGATCGCCATGGGCATGGAATATGTGCCTATATTAAAGATAGCTTTCCATGTGGGAGGGACATCTCCAGGGAAGATCCTAACTTACCCTATATGTGCTTCCGGGTTGCTTTAGCTCACACTACTGCATTTATATTTACTCTCTATCGCCCCCACAACAGCGGAGTTACTATCTTTCAAAGCATATCTGAGAAAATTGACCAAGTCCTTTCTACTTATCCTTCAGCTAACATTCACGTATGTGGAGACTTCAATGTTCACAACGTCGAATGGTTGACCCACTCAAACAAGACCGATGATGAGGGGAGGTTCTGTCATGATTTCTCCATTGCCTATGACCTCACTCAGATTGTTCAGGAACCTACCCGTGTGCCCGATAATGACGGCCAGTATGCGAGCCTACTAGACCTTTTTCTCACAACTTGCCCTGAACTATGTTCAGTTTCTGTTCTGTCGCCTCTTGGATCTTCCGACCACTCTGTTGTATCAATTAAGATAAAAATGAAATGTAATAAGTCCCCAGACGTACCACTTCATCGTACAGTATATCGATACACTAAGGCTGACTGGGATAGCTTCCGTACATTTATATCTGATCTACCTCTGCATTCCATGTTTAAAAAGGATGTGTCCTCTATAGTATTAGACCTAACTGAATGGTTAATTGTAGGTATTGACCATTTCATACCCTCTAAAAAGTTTCAGCAAAAACCTAACAGCCAGCCATGGTTCTCTCCAGAATGTGCTGCTGCCATTGCGCACAGAAATCACTTTTTCCACTGCTTCAAACGTAATAGATGTATGGAAACTAAAGCCGTTTTCAGGACTGCCAGCAACCATTGTAAGAAAGTAATAAGGAACGCAAGAGAGTTGTATGCTCAATCTGTTAAGTCCAAAGTAGCTGAGCAGCGGCTTGGTTCCCACCAGTTTTGGCCAATAGCAAACAGAATCCTGAACAGAAGCGTGTGCTCCATCCCAACTATTATCAATGGACCTGAGGTAATCTCGTCAGCATCAGACAAAGCCAAACTCTTTGTCAAGAACTTTGCAGCTAATTCTACCCTTTGCGACCAAGACCGCCAACCCCCAATATTTCCTCCTGTATCAGAAAACACGCTATGTGATATACGTATATCTGTACGTGATGTTGCCAAGCTAATCAAAAACCTTGATTCCAGTAAAGCAACTGGCCCTGATGGTATTCCAATTATAGTACTCAAAAAACTTCAACCTGAACTAGCGCCCATACTTACAAAACTGTTTAAACGTTGTCTTAAGGAGAATAGTTTCCCATCTCCCTGGAAAATCTCATCAGTATGCCCTGTATTTAAGAATTCAGGTGATCGCTCATCCCCCTCTCAGTACAGGCCAATAAGTCTCCTGTGCGTCATGAGTAAGTTGCTAGAATCTGTGTTAAATACAGAAGTAATCAAACATCTCAACAAAAATAACCTTCTTAGTGACACTCAATATGGTTTCCGTTCTGCTAGATCTACAGCAGATGTCCTTACAGTTATATCGCATAGGATTAGCAAATCTCTCGACGGTGGCAATCTTTCTAGGGCAATTGCTCTTGACATATCTAAAGCCTTTGATAGGGTATGGCATAAAGGTTTACTTCATAAGATCGCTAGCTATGGTATAGCTGGAAAAGTCTTCTCAATTATTAAATCATTTCTTTCTGATAGGTTCATAAGAGTAGTAGTTGAGGGGCAAAAATCAGAAGCTCACAGTATTAATGCCGGTGTCCCTCAGGGATCCATCCTGGGCCCAACTCTTTTCCTGATCTACATTAATGATCTTCCAAATCATATCCTTACATCATTTGTAGACATTTATGCTGACGACACTACCATTTATGGTACCACATCTAAGACAGTAAACGACCAAGTACTCTCCAATTCTCTCTCCTCTGATCTTGAGCATGTAGTACAATGGGGAAAGGAGTGGCTGGTTACTTTTAATGCATCTAAAACCAAGCTTCTCTCTTTACATCATCAACATTTTAATCCACATTTGTCATCAATTGAAATGAATGGCTCTCGTCTTCAGGAGGCCTCAAGTTTTGACAAGCTTCTGGGCTTGACCATTACTCCTGATCTTAAATGGAGCACGTATATCAAATCTGTTGCCAAGGCCGCTGGAAAAATGGTGGGATCTTTCTATCGATCCAGTAGATATCTCACTGCTGATGCTATTCTCTATCTATATAAGAGCCAGGTACGTCCAAGGATGGAATACTGTTGCCACATCTGGGCAGGAGCTGCTAGAAAGGACTTGTCCTGCCTTGATAGAGTTCAAAATAGACTTCGTAGCCTCGTAGGAGATGTCCTTTTCTCCTCCTTACTACCTCTATCTCACAGAAGAGATGTTGCGAGTTTGTCTCTGATGTATCGTTATTTTCATGGAAAGTGTTCAACTGAGCTTCAATCTATGG
>NC_136503.1:90599236-90736736 GCF_053919585.1 Euprymna scolopes | reverse complement strand
GAAGAAATCTTTGTGAACATGCAGAAAATCACTGAGATCAATACTATGGCAGTAGACAATCTCTTGGTCCACACCAGAGTCCTAGTCAAGAATGTCAAGGGCCCAATCGTGGCTGCACCTGTGAGTGGAAATACGTGCCTGAGGTCCCACTTGATTGGCGAGAGACAGTCGGTGAGGCGACAGGAGGGAAGACCTGCCATCGTGCTTCCAGTGCCAGGGTCCTCACCTGCTCAAGGATTGCAAAGAACCAAGACCAGGGGTCACCTGTTACTGATGTGAAGGAGTAGGGCACATTATTGCGTCACTTCGCGGGACCAGGGAAATGAGTGAAAGGGAGCTATTGCGTCAGTGATTCTATGTGGAAATGGCGCACAATGAAACGTTGTCTCAGTTACTGGTAGTAGTCAATGGGAAGAGAGCCATAGCCCTTGTTGACACTGGCTGCACCACGACGTTGGTAGCGAAGAATGTCGCTAGTTTATGGTGCGGAGCCAGGAGTATTAAGACCGTGGATGGTAGGGAGGTGAAATACCTAGTAGAGACAACAGCGGAAGTACTAGTGCAAGGTGTGCCCATTGGACTGTGAGCCCTGGTGTTGGATCATCTCGTCGGTGATGTTGATGTGGTTTTAGGTATTAGTGCTGCATCGAGGACGAGGATTTCCTGGCGAGGTTCGATGCCAAGAGGTGGACGGTGGAATAGAAATGGATCTCCGGGCCTCCGGAACTAGAAAACAAAGTAAGCTGCTACAAGAAAACACTGCGAGGAGAAATAAGAAAAGGATTCGAGAAAGAAGTGGAGAGGTGGATAAAAGAGGGAATTCTGAAACCGTGAACAGGGGAAGAGAAAGGAGTGCTACCATTACTAACGGTTGTTCAACCCACCAAGAACAAAGTTAGACCAGTACTGGATTTCAGAGACACATAGCCTGCCACACTGCCAAGCTCCTAACAGGGATAATCGCTGATGCAACATACGACCATCTGATTGCTGGTGATTACCTTGAAAGTGAGCAGAGGGGGTGTACGAGGAAACAGCTAGGCACAAAAGATTAACTCCTTGTAAACAGAACCATATTAGAAGACTGCAGAAGAAGACAAAGAAATCTGTCAATGGCCTGGATTGATTACAAAAAGGCCTTTGACAGTATACCTCATTCCTGGATACTTCGCTGTTTGGAGTTGTACATTGTGCACACTGATATTATATCATTCCTTCAAAAACAAATGGCGAGATGGTGCACATCAATTACATTACAGCACACGGAAGGAAGGATACAAACCCCAAATATAAAGATCAAGCGAGGAATATTACAGGGGGACAGCCTCTCACCGCTCCTTTTCTGCCTCACAATGGATCCACTAAGTAAGCTACTTAAGCAATCTAATGCTGGATACAGTCTCAGCATGGGAAGAAAGAAGGAAGAAAATAAAAGAGTAAACCATCTACTCTTTATGGACGACTTGAAACTCTATGCAGAATCCGGGAAACAACTTGTCTCTCTGATAGGCATTGTTAAAAATTATACAGAGGACACCTGCATGGAGTTTGGATTCGACAAATGCGCTAAGTGCACCAAAAAGAAAGGAAGAAAAACAGCATCAGAACATCTTAATCTTGACAATGGCTCTATTGAAGACCTTGAAGACGATGCTGTCTATAAATACCTGGGAGTGGAGGAGAATGAGACACTTGAACATTTCCATGTTCAAGTGTCTCATTCTCGATGATGAGAGAAAAAGTGCAGGGAGAATACTTCAAGCGATTTAAAAAAATTCTCTCATTAGAACTATCACCGAAAAACAAAATTACCGCCATCAATCAACTGGCAATATCGTTATCTCTTATGGATTTGGCATAATCAATTGGCCACAAAACTGCATCAATAGCCTTGATGTAAAGACTCGGAAAATGCTGGCCCTTCATAAAGTCATTTACAAACATCAGTGTATGGACAGGCTGTACTTACCACGGAGAGAAGGTGAAATAAACCATGCATACCGAGCTTCAGTGGTAACATATCAAATGTTCTTCTGACTCCAAAATAAAAATGGTGAATGAACATCACACCAAATGTTTGCCCCAACAGACGTCAACTACAAAGCTCGGTGAAAATTTCAGTGGTAACACACTGGACAACACAATAGAAGAATATGACAACCCAGCAACCCTAATCGCCCGAAAGAAGAGAAAGGAGTATACAAAAAGGGAACTGAAGACAAGACTAGAAGGATGGCAACAATATAAGAGAGCAGGCAGGTTCATGGAAGAATTGAACCAGAGCTACATTGACAAGGACGCCTCACTACAATGACTTAAAAGTGACAAATTTCCATTTGATGAAGAACGATTAATTATAGATGCACAAGACCAAGGCTTACTCACAACTGGATTTAAGAAAATGGCTGGTCTACAAAAACGGACCAATGCAGATTCTGTCACTCAGCTGTTGAAAGCCTAAGACACCTAATGTCTGGATGCAAGATCCTTCTTGCCGATGGTCACTACACTGCTCACCACAACAAATCATGTAGATACTTACATTGGAAGATCTGTGGAGAGATGCAACTAGATAGGTCGTCGAACATCTGGGAGCATGAACCACCACAGATAACATCAAACGGAAAAGTGATCGTGTTCTATGACAAAGACATACAGGCGGGCAGATACATAAAAGACAAGGCCATCAAGCCAGATATAGTAATATGAAACAAGTCCGAAAGGACTGCACTCATTATCGACGTCACAGTTCCAAACGATTTTTGCCTTAATAAAGCAGAACGGGAAAAGATAACAAAATATCAGGACCTAAAAAATAATCTAAAAACAACATGGCACTGGTGATGATAGTTGGGATTTGATGTGATAAGAATATATACCAAAAATTAGATTCCCATCTTGAACAGAAAATTGAGCATTTAATTTTAAAATCGCGTAGAAAAATGCTGAAAAATCCTTCATTTTCATAGCATTTTTCACAACATTTGAAATTTCACTATTTTTATAAAATATTCAATTGAAATTGATATATTTATATGAACTACATTGAAAGAAAAATAAATACATGAATTATAATTTTAATTATGAATCACAACTAGCAAAATATCTCAACTTATACTGCATTAATTAACCAAAAATTGTAAAAAAAGCTAATTAGCAACTGTCTTTTAAATTTCACAATTCAAAAAGATATGTGGAGATGTATTGCACAATATAACAACTTGATACAAGTAACAGAACCATGTATTTTAATTTTTTATTAAATGCAATAATATAAACTTATAATAGAACTAAATTGTTCTGTATAATTTCCTTTTGAGGAAAATGAAGGTCTAATTTGCTGGCATGATGACTTTGTAATAATGTTATATTTAGGTTTTCTTAAAAGTGAGTCTTAGAGAGAGAGTCTTAGAGTCTTATTAGAGTGAGTCTTAGAGTCTTTGAGAGAGAGAGATGTTGTTGTCTTCCGTGTTCATGTTATAAAGAGATTCATATTTATAAAATGTTCATACTTAGAAGTGTAGATATGAGATGTAGAGTTCACATTGTAGATATGAAATGTGTATGTAAAGACATTCTAAACCACATGATATACAAGACATATAATAACAATTTTCGCTTTACCTTTTGGTAGAATTACAACACAAAGACGACGTTTATAAAAACACATGATGGGTTTATTTCTTCTCACGACCGGCCGTGGTTTTCTGAGTCAAGAATTCAAAGCTTCACATTCTAAGTTTCAAAAGTGACCGTCTCGCTTCTAGACGTTTGAATCCCAGCTGTAGACTATCGTCTGTCGTCCTCAAACCCCCTCTGACTCTCTCCCAGTTTCTCCTTGCTTTTCTAACTATATCAAGAACTTCCCATTTTCCATGACGTCATACACATGTTAAAACATGTGTCTTCTTTCACGTGTTCTGGAAATGCGTGTCCAAAACTTTTTCCTTTGTTTACAAAAGGAATTTTAACCTATATTCCCAGTAACCTATATTTCCAATATGTTAAAAACATGTTTATTAAATTATCTTGTAGTTGCATTCCTCAATTGAATTTTTCATAACAGAATTGACAATGCACATTCTTTTCTTAAAACTATTTTATCTCTAAACTAAACAATGGTTTGTTTTTTACATTCCATTTGCTAATTCTCTCTCGTAATCTATTTCTAAACCTAATTTACGAGGTTCGAATTTCGTCTATGCTATTTCATTTTCATTTTAACTAAATCTCTCTTTTTTTATACTTACATGAAAAGGGGACAGCCCTTATCATGAAACAATAATGTGTCTGTCTTGCTTCCTGCCCATTTACAATTTTTGGAGAAAAATCAATCAAATTTGACCAGTGTGTAGCTGCAAAATTGATAGCAGTAATCAACACAAAAAAAAACAACAATTATTTGAAAACACTTATTTTTTTATATTTTTGCGATGTAATATGAATATAAAAAACTAACTATTGTTTGGGTAAATTAAGAAAACTAATAAAATGTAATGGATAAATATTTATTTACCTAATGGACAAAATCGTTTGAATGCCCTCTTCTCTCGCATCCAATACATCTGAGTTTATCATTGATATATTTTCCGGAAGTAGTGCAAAAGCAGTATATTTTGAACAGTTTAAAACAGTAATTTGGATTTCAGTTAACTGTTTTGTTCTGAATCATATTAAAAATATACTGTTGTTAGTTAAAAAAACATTGTCGGTTTTGATCTCAAACCAACTAACTGCATACACTTGGATGATAAATTTCACCAGAATGTTTAATTTATCATAGTGTTTGAGGATGGACAACTCTAGTCCATAAACACATTAATCTTGTGGCTTATGTTAGCTATCTTCCTTGATTAAAGGGCCCAGTTTTCTAAGCGGACTTCTCCACAAGAAATGCCAACAGCATACTCAAAAAGTAGCCTCTTGTCTTCACACTTAAATTATTTGTTTGTTCTACTGTCAGATAATGATGATCGGGAGGGACACTAATTTTTTAGAATTCTACTTAAGGCAAATCTTGATTGATAGGACCAGTAAATGTTGTAAGGCTTTTTGTTGTTCCATCAATTAATTTAAAAATTGCTGTAAATGGCAGTTCTTCTAGTGGAACCTGAAAATTGGAAAATTTGCATGGTTAATAATAGAGCCAGATTACATAATAAATTGCAATGTATTATTTTATTTTCCACAAAAAAAGGAACATAATTGCAGGTGAATCTATAGAATTAATTTGACCTCCTTGTTAGGAGGACAAGTACAGACTATGTATCTTTTTGACAATTTTCTGTCTTGCACTTTACTGCAAAGTCATCACATCCCAAGGCAGAAAGTTTACAGCTACAAGAAGATATATCAAACAGTCTGTCTAGCTGTTCCTTCATTCTTTTCACTTTGATTGCCGCAAGAAATTTCCTGTCAATCTGTTCGGCCTTTTTATAGCAAAATATATTGACCTTCTGTCCTATATAATGTTACCTTAACAAGGGCAATTGTGGATTGACTGCTTGCCGAATATTAATTATTTCCTTAGAAACCTCACTATTTTTTAAGTGGGATAACTGTTTTCGAGGAAATAACTAAACTCGATGACTTCTCGTGACGGTAGGGTGCTGTTTCATCCAAATGACAAGGTGAACCAGCAAATTTTGTGAACCACAGGTTAAAACTGAACTTTGTGCTTTTATTGACATTCTAATCTGAAAAGTAAAATAAATAAATGGATTATAACTGAAGGAAACTGTCATAATATAGGCTAAGAGACTATTAGTCGCCTAGAGTTATGCCCCTTGGCCCGTGACGTATGAATCTCGTCGCCATTGTTTCTCAGTGCAACGTTTACTACTAGACAATAAAGAACGCATTTTACACCACCTTCGAGTCTGTTTATCAATGCTTCCAAAGTATGTATTATCACGACATGGTGTCTGAAGTGGGATCCTCTAAAGAATCAAAGGAATAGTAACAATATTACCCTAAAAAAAAAAACAACAAAAAAAACGAACATTTTCGGGATCTAAAAAAAAATTAATACAAAAACACACGTGGTGTCGGTATTTTTCTCGCAATCGACGATGAATACATATTCGCAACTACCACCTCCAACAATCGATTGGAACACTTCAAATTTGGCCAAATCAATGGACCGATTTATCAGGCAAGTTCATTTATATTTCGACGGCCCAATGAAAGACGTAGATTCAGACACAAAGTTAAATTACTTGCTAATATGGTCTGGTATCGAGGGCCAGGAAATAAGTGACACTTTTCCCTTTCGACAGGGAGAAGAAAGGACATTGGATAAATATATCCAATTTTTTAAGGAATATGCGAATCCGCGATCGAACTTTCGTGTAGCTAGACACAACCTACTAAAATGTAAACAAAACGCGGATGAATCGGCACACGCATTTCTAAGTCGGCTGCGTCAGACAGCCAAACAGTGTGAATACGGTCGGACGGTGGAAGAGACCATTGTGTTGGACCTATTCATATTCGGTATTTATTTACAGTCTGCACAAAAGTCCCTAATAAGAGAAGGAAGCGATCTCACGATCGAGAAAGCACTCGGAATCGTCGAGACAGAAGAAGCCACGTGTAAACAAATGGAAGCATTACGTACAACAGCAGTAGAAGACAGCTCTACACTCGCAGTTAGAGCCAGACAGCCCAGTGGACCTACCACATGTGGTAATTGTGGCACAAAACACCATCAATATAAATGCCCAGCTAAAGGCAAATACTGCCTAAAATGCAATAAAAAGGGACACTTTGCTAAAGTTTGCCACTCTAAAATGGGAGATGAGGGGCACACACACAGACAGTCATTCCAGCCACAGAGGAAATATAATAAGAATAAAATCCACATGGCAGCAGCACATATGGGTAGCAACGACGACAGTTCCACAGAGGAGCTGTACTTTCACACAGTAAAGGAATTACCGTTAGCGACCACAGAAGCTTTCACAAAACTGAAGATAGGCAACAGCAAAGCCCAAATAGAGGTTGACGCGAAAATCGACACAGGTGCAATGAGCAACCTGTTACCTAAACAGGTATTCAAGGAACTGAAAGGAGTACCACTGGAAAAATCAGCTATAAGGCTAATTGCGTTTGGAGGCTCAACGATAGACCAAGAAGGGACCTGTCGTTTAGGGGTCAGATCCCGCGACAAGTTCGTTAAAGCGACCTTTCACGTGGTGAAATTAAGAGACCCTATACTAATAGGACTCCAAACATCAAGAGAATTAGGGCTAGTCACCCTTAACTTGGCTATAAAAACGGACACAACTCATGTGACGGACAAAGCATCCCGGCCTACTCCCCCGCACGACATGAAACCGGTCCCCGTGCAGGAACCATGTACGATGGGAAACCTTGGAGAAAGGAGGAAAATCATTGAGGAATTTCCAGACGTATTCGACTCCATTGGTTGTCTGCCAGGTGAACACACCATCCATTTAAACCCCGAAGTACCACCAGTTGTCCACCCACCACGTCGAGTCCCAATATCCCTAAAAGGAAAGTTGAAATTGGAGTTGGACTCCTTAGAGGCCCAGGGAATAATTTCCCCTGTAAAGGACCCAACGCCCTGGATAAACTCATTCGTCTGTACCACTAAAAGGAACGGATCGGTCAGGCTATGCCTCGACCCCCGAGACTTAAATAAAGCAGTGCACAGACCACACTATGCGACTCCGACATTCGAAGACATCACTGCGGAACTAGACAACGCTAGATGGTTCACAAAAGTCGATATCAAGTCCGGCTACTGGCATTTGAAACTGGACGAAAAGTCGAGACGTCTCACAACATTCATTACCCCACATGGCAGATACATGTACAACAGGTACCCCATGGGAGTCAAATCTGCCCAAGATGAGTTCCAAAGAGCCATGCAGGAAAACTTCGGAGACCTCGAAAATGTCCTATCCATATGCGACGACATAGTAGTGTACGGATTCGAGGAAGACGGCAGTGACCATGACAAGGCACTGAGGCAGCTAATGTTTAGAGCAAGGGAAAGAAACTGCAGGTTTAATTCAGAGAAATTTGTGGTGAAAACCTCCGAAATCCCTTTCTACGGCCACATAATCTCAAGAGACGGTGTCAAGCCAGATCCCCGGAAAATAGAGACGATCACACAGATGCAACCCCCCGAGGATGCAAAGCAGCTCACCAGCTTCCTAGGCCTGGTGAACTACTTGAACAAATTCTCTCCACGACTCGCGACACTGACAAAACCCCTACGTGAGTTAACATCGAAGAAGAATGACTTCACATGGTCTTCACAGGAGCAACAGGCATTCGAAGAAATCAAAAAAGAGATCGGAAATCATACGACACTCCGATACTTCGACCCTAAAGAACCAATAGTGCTACAGGTAGATGCGTCTTCAATGGGTATAGGCGCGGCTCTGCTACAAAACGACAGACCAGTAGCATTCGCGAGCAAAGCACTTTCCGGACCAGAAACACGCTACTCAAACATAGAGAGGGAGATGTTGGCTATCGTCTTTGGCCTGGAGAAATTTCACAGTTACGTTTGGGGCCACAAAACGACAATTCATACGGATCACAAGCCATTGGAGTCGATAGCATTGAAAAATCTAGCACAAGCACCCCCAAGACTGGCTAGAATGTTATTGAAGGTCGAGGGATATGATTTTACTGTAAAATATACCCCAGGAAAAACAGTTCCAATTGCAGACTGCTTGTCATGAGTAGCACCCAGACCCAGTGGGCACATTGAAGGGATCGATCTCAACGTCCATAGCATGATCTCATACCTCAACTTTGCGCCGACGAGAGTTGAAGATATAAGAGTGGAAACATCCCAGGATCCACTCCTAAAGCAACTTGTAAGCATGGTATTGACCGGCTGGCCTTCCAACCGGGCTGACTGCCCAGGAATTCTCCTGCCATTCTGGAATTTCAGAGATGAGATTGGGGTCCAGGATGGAATTCTACTCAAGAGCCAGAGAATCATTATCCCAGCCTCGTTGCAAAGAGGCATACTGGAAGAGCTGCATGCTTCACACCAAGGAGTAGAGAGAACGAGGTTACGAGCGCGTTCAGCGGTGTACTGGATAGGGTTAAATAAGGACATAGAAGATATAGTCCGAGAGTGCCACACATGCCAGAAATACCAAGCCAGTATCCCGCCCGAATCAATACTCCAGCACGAAACCCCTTCGTACGACGCCTTCCGTCCGCCTCATCAATATCCGTTATTAGAAGTATTAAGACGATATTTGAGGAACAAGGAGTGCCGGAAATCTTGTACTCGGACAATGGTCCACAATTTACAAGTAAAGATTTCAAGGATTTCGCCAGGACGTACAGCTTCCAACACAGGACATCGTCCCCACATTACCCCAAGTCTAACGGATTCGCCGAAAGAATGGTGGGAACATGCAAGAAAATTTTGACGAAGGCAGGGGAAACTGGTCAAGACAGCTACCTAGCAATGATGGCTTACAGAGCCACGCCACTGTCATCAGACATTAAGTCCCCGGCAGAGTTACTCAACGGACAAAAAATACGGACACCCCTAGTATCCAAGCAACAACTTGGCGATGAGCAGACTAGGACAGCCATACAGAAACAGAAAGATCATTCTAAGGTCTGCTATGACAGGAAACATAACAGACACCACTCCCACCTACATGCAGGACAGAATGTCTATGTCCAGCAGGAAAAAGCAAAGATATGGGAGCCTGGAAAAATTCAGCGCTCCAGCGTGACACCCAGATCCTACATAGTTGAATCTGAGAACGGTAACACCTATAGAAGGAACAGGCAGTTCCTCAGACCAGCTGGGAGGAGATCAACAACCGCAAATAGATCCGACCAACCTCGCCCCAGCGACTCTCCACCGGATCCCACCCAGAAGGAAGGTCCCCCCCCTAAACAAATCGAACAGCCGACCACCGAACAACACTCCAGCGGCACGCCTCACACCCGAACTGAGAAACTCACCCCCGAATTAAGAAGATCTCAGAGACGAGTGAATGCTCCTCAGAAACTGAACTTATAGGTTACACTATCCTAAAAAAAGAGACAATACCATTACCCTAGAACAATGGAGACAAGCTAAATAATATATTAGAGACTATGTTATCCCTTAATCAGATAAAGGCTAAATATCGCCCTTGGACTATATACATATATATGGAAGGGAAGGGATGTCATAATATAGGCTAAGAGACTATTAGTCGCCTAGAGTTATGCCCCTTGGCCCGTGACGTATGAATCTCGTCCGCCATTGTTTCTCAGTGCAACGTTTACTACTAGACAATAAAGAACGCATTTTACACCACCTTCGAGTCTGTTTATCAATGCTTCCAAAGTATGTATTATCACGACAGAAACTGTTTTAGGCTATGTTCCAGTTTCATTCGTAAAAAATAAGTGCTTGTTATAAGAAATAATGAAAAACTTTGTAGAGTTGAATTAGATGTATTGAAGAGAGAGAACCAAACCAAATCAGAGGAATAGTAGTGTTTAGTTTATACAGTTTTTAGCAGATTTTAGCTCCTCCTTCGATAACATGAATTTATCCATAGAGATTTATTCTTGCTGTAGCTGTGCCATTTTAAACGAGTGTTTAGTGTTTAGAGTTTGAAAAGCCAGTGCTTAATATGCTGTTTTTAATAGTATTTTGAAGTTAAATTTAATTTTTATGATATTTTTTTAATTAAATTTTTAGGTGAAAGTACAGAATAGTTACAAGAAAACCTCCTTCCCATATTAAGAATGGCTTTCTAAATAACAAAGCTATTTTAGCACAATAACATAGATGCACAAGTAACGAAAAACCGTTGAAGGAGTTTCCTTAATTACTCGTATTAATCTTTGTGGGTTATCTGATCTTAAAGCTATAATTTTAGAAGAAAAACACTGCTTAAAAACAATTACTCCTAGGCATCACCAAAACTGGGGGGGGGGGCAGGCAAGTACTTTTTGACGGACCGTCTTTTTAAAAATCTACCAAAAGTCAGGTAATTATCCAATCAATACGAAATTTTCAGCGATTATTAAGAGAAGAATGAACTTTATAACAGTGTACTTATTTTTCATAAACGATATTTATATATATATATTTTTTTGCTTACAACCCCCCCTTGTTTTGAAGTGGGAACAAATATGCTTAAAATAATCATCTGAAACTAAACAAAACATATTCCGTTGTTGTAAGGGACAGGATTATAGATTAAAAAAAAAAAAAAAAAAAAAAAAAAAAAAAACACTTGTTTACATACCTTATTTTGACGTCTGAATATCAGAACTTTGATTGTGTTTAATTATTCCGCTTTTGACTTTTGGAGTGTGAAATTCGGTGAATATGTTAAGTAAAATAATTAATTTAAGTTAAGCAAAAAAAAAAAAAAAAAAAAAAAAAAAAAATTTTTTTTAAATATTTATACGAAAAAAGCCATTTTAAAATCTTTGATAAATAAATTAATAATTTTTTTTTAGCGAGCCGAATAATGCATTGCATGACCATTATTAAACAGGGAATTCTTTGAAGAATCGATACAAAAAAAATCGATAAATATTGTGCCCTTTGTGTTAAAAAATATCATCAGTTTTTCGATCCCATTTGATAACGTTCGCCGCCTTTCGACTACGGTGGACCATACGCGCTGAAATAATTTTGTTGAATCTCCATGACTGCCAAAACCGGTGCAAGCGTGAATGTTGGTCAACACTCACATAGAAACGAGACGTTTCTCTTTTCATTGCGAGACAAAATTATGGATGGTAAATAAAAATTTATTTTTATTATTACACGTGTTTATTTTTATTTTACCGAAACTATAGCGGACATTTGTTCGTCCGTCTGCCATAAACGAAACTTTATAGTGAAAAATTAATTTTAAACTAGAAACAGTACTTTTTTTATACTGCGAAAAATACGCACCGTAAAAAAATGGTTAAACCTTAGGTGAAAGTGCAGAATAGTTGAACACCCCCCATGTTAAGAATAGCATTCTAAATAAAGTTATTATTTTAGTATGGCCCGTACACTTGCAGTGTCAAAATTACACAAAAGGAAGCTTAGAATAAATTCTTGTCAAATTGCCGATGTTGTCCAACGGAACACTTGTTTTTCTAAAGTTGATTTAAATTGGTTTTCGGGTGTGTTATGACTGAATATCACACTTAAAATTGTGAATTATGCGTGAATCTCTTGAAAAACCTGTCAGAAAGAAGCCCCCCCCCATTTTGGGGAGCCTGAGCCCCCCACACGCGTACACATTAAAAAGCAAACTCATCAAAATGGTCACCCATCTGGTACTGGCTAGCCTCAGGGTTGCTTATGTAGTTTAGTTTAATTTTTATTCTGCTTTGAATCCCCCCCCCATTTGGGGGAGCCTGACCCCCCACACACATACACATAAAAACCAAACTCATCAAAATGGTCACCCATCTGGTACTGGGTTGCTTATGTAGTCAAAAAACCCTACAGTTCTTCCTCGTTCAATGAAGGAGAAATCTTTCTAGACTGGGTCAATTTTAATTTTTATTCAGCTTTACCCCCCCCATTTTTGGGAGCCTAACCCCCACACATATACATTAAAAACCAAACTCATCAAAATGGTCACCCATCTGGTACTAGTGGCAAGCCTCAGGGTTGCTTATGTAGTTTAGTTTTTATTCTGTTTTAACCCCCCCCCCATTTTGGGGAGCCTGAGCCCCCCCCCCCCACACGCGTACACATTAAAAAGCAAACTTATCAAAATGGTCACCCATCTGGTACTGGCTAGCCTCAGGGTTGCTTATGTAGTTTAGTTTAATTTTTATTCTGCTTTGAATTCCACTCCCCCATTTGGGGGGGGGCTGACCCCCCACACGCATACACATTAAAAACCAAACTCATCAAAATGGTCACCCATCTGGTACTGGCCAGCCTCGGGGTGGCTTATGTAGTCAAAAAATCCTACAGTTCTTCCTCGTTCAATGAAGGAGAAATCTTTCTAGACTGGTCAATTTTAATTTTTATTCTGCTTTACCCCCCCCCATTTTTGGAAGCCTACCCCCACACATACACATTAAAAACCAAGCTCATCAAAATGGTCACCCATCTGGTACTGGCCAGCCTCAGCGTTAATAATACATTGAAATTTTCGTCACTGAAAAATAAATTTTTTTTTGCCTGTTTGGTCCTCCATAGTTTGCTTTTTATTAAACACAAACGTAAATATTCTCGATCTGGACTCTAGATTGATGCGAAGTAACTGAATTGGAATTATTTGAAATCCAGGTACTTATATTATAATATTTTTGCATATATTCATAGAAAATCACCCTAAATCTTAGTTAGACTAAAAATAAACAACTTAATTCTTTCAAAACCTTTTTTTTTTTTAATATTTATATATGCTTTTTGTGCAAGATAAAAAATGTCAATTGTTAACTTTTGGGGAAATTTTAACATTTAAAATTTAATTAAAAATAGTAGAAAAAGTTTTACATTATTCAGCTTTCTATATGATAAAATTCAGGGTTTTATCTTTCTGGGAAAAAAAAGTTACTCAGAAATCATGGTTTTTAATAAATGTAATTTCGTTTTAAAAAACAACAACAACTTCATTTTTCGGCCATTTTTGGCGGTGCCTAATTACTCCCTAAAAATAAAAGAAATTAAAATTTGATACTAATTTTCTGCAAAGAATTTTTTAATTAAGTAGAAAAACTTGAAAATTTACGTTTTTATGTTTCTTAAGAATGTGTAGAATAAACTTGTATGGACTATTTTTTTAAATATAAAACTGGAGTATTACCATATTTTAATAGAAATTTAAAATAGAATTTGATGTGAAATATTAGGTTGGTGCAAAAATAATGTTTTTTGACGTTCATTTGAACGTCAAAAAATGCCATTATTTTTGCACCAACCTAATAGAAAAACAAATTTAAAAAAGATAAAACAAATATGTTTAAATTCACTGCAGACACTTGAATTATAATAATACATATTTTGAACAAGTCTTTTTCGTTTTTCCTTTCGAAATAATTAAGCCTAAATCGTAATGTTTTCAAATCAAATAATAAACAAACGTTAATTTTCAATATCAATAACGAGCGTGTTTGCGACGGTGAAATCTAAAGTGCTTCCACTCCAAAAAAGTTCCTGAAATGAAAAAGCGAACTTTGGTCGCTATTATTTAAAAAACACAATTTTGCCTTTACAGTTAATATTTATTTTATTTATTCATTATCCTCACTCATTTTATTTAAAAATGTAGTTTAAAACATATTGCAAATAATGATTCCATTTTCTTGGGTACGGATTGTTTTGATGACGGGACGTTCTTAACAATTCACCGAAAAACTTTTAATCGCTTTAAATTTTTTAACTTTTAAAGTCATTTCCTCAAGCAAAGATAACGATTTTGAGAAAAATATTTCGTGTAGGTCATTTCTATGTCAAACCTCAACTATCATCACCATTGCCTCACCGGGGTTCCAAAATCGACCTGCCGGCTGCCCTAATAAAAAAGAACCTTCAAAAATACTAAGAAGCAATCCCTGGAAAACCAAGCTGTAAGGAAATTCAGATAGCAGCCATAAAGGAAACAGTGTCTATTCTTAAAAGAGCCCCCAGATATAAATTTAAATTATAATAGAATCAAGTGTTAGCCCCTTGATCTCTTCAAACTAACAAAAGTAAAATTAAAAAAAAAAAAAGATAGAACTTGAATGGCTACTAGACACTGTCCTCGAGTGTCTAGGGTCTCTCTGTACAGGGTTTGTCAGAACAACCTGGCATGAGGATACTTTTTCCATAGAAGTAAACCCTGATCAAATATTCAAAATTCCATTTTGTATTTGCTGCCCAAATAAGATCTCCTCACTATTGCTAACCCATATTAGCTTTCACGAGGAACGGTGCACTTGGAGAAAGTGATATTATCTTAAGTAATAGCACGAAGCTGGATACTCCACCAGACTAGATAAATTCTTGTCCTGGAATCCAGTAAGACCAAGAGACCAAAATGAAAGATATACTACAACGTATAAAAATGGTTAATTGGGGAGAGGAAAATTATGTTCTCAATTTCTTTACTAAATCAGTGTTAGCTACAGGTTGTGGGCCCATTGAATTCTGAGAACTTAGACTGAAGTAAAATAAAACAAAAAAAAAAGAGAGAATGGGAAGAGACCTCCTGTATCTTCGGTCTCTCTGTAAAGGGATTTAATAGTGTATCTCAGAGTGTCCCTGCAAAGGGACATTGATTGATATACAAATTATGAGGATGCTTCTTTCAGGAAGTAAACCCCAACCAAATGTTCTCCCCAAAAACCTGTATGAACAGAAAACACTGGCAGGACAACGCCCAGGATAAAAAGGTGTAGCGGACCAGGATATTATACCCTAGCCCGCCACAAGAAAATAATGAAATGAATGGAATTGAAGGAAACAAAGACTCAATTGATGGATAAGATAAACGTCGTTTATTTACTGTTGAAAGAATGAACGTTTTAGTTATAAAATATGTTCATGTCCGCGCATGTGTAACCAATGTTTGTTGCGGGACTGGTGTTGTAGCAAGAAAAGGAAATGTGTGTTCATCTCAAGTTCGGGTCACTATCGTTTGTTCGCGCGTGGGAAAAGAAGTGAGTAATGTAATAGAACGAGAAATGGCGGTCCATCGTGTAGACAAAGAAGAGGATAGAGAGTTGACATCAGTTAGCAGTCAGCTACGCGAAGGTGTTCTCAGGGACCAGTAGTAGATAGAGAGAGAAAGAGTGTATGGTGTACATGTGGTCTGTTAGCTCGTGCCCCATACATAGTTGTAGGGGTGTTAACGCGCGCGAGCATGCGCCTCTCTTTTGGGAGGCGGCTGGTTAGCCCAACCTCTTTGGTCGAGAGCTGATCCTAAAAGAAGGAGTCACTTATTGCTCTTCGTTTTATACTCGTTTCCAGAGTGTCTTTTGCGCATGTGTATATTTCCTTTGAAAGCGGAAGTGACGTCGTCCATGTGTGCGTTCGTGTGCATTCGTGTGCGCGTGTATGTGTATACATTAGCGTGTGTGTATATATACGTGAATGTGAGTGTATATACGCGAACGTGAATATATGTACGTGTGTGGACGTGGGCGCATATGTTTGTGTGCGCGTATGTATATGACATAGCTTGAAATGTGAATGTGTGTTTTTGTGCGAGACTAGAAAAGGTTCGCACAAAGGTCACCTTGTCATGGCTACGCACAATGTCATATGTGGAAAATAACAGTGCAACTTTTCCCAGTGATACTACTACAGGTAGCAACACTATGCTGGAGTATCCACCAGACCAGACAAATTCTGATCCTGGATTCCGGCAAAACCAAGCAAAGACCACAAGAAAACGCAATTATAAAACAGTGAATTGGTCGATTGCGGAAAAGAATAAATCCTTCACTGCTTCAAATATTCAAGATTTAAAAAATGGAGTAGGTGCAAAGACAAGATGGCCAAATAAAAAAAAACGGATCTACCAAGAGAAAAATTGGAGGCAACTATAATCAAAAAATTACTCTCTATAGTCTCACAAATTGATAAATGTATACCTCCACACGAGATTAATGAGATAAAGGAAAGAGCCATAAAAGTGGCAAAAATTGACTTCAATTCCCAAAAAGACCAGGGAGAACACCACGAAACACAATTGAGCCGGGAAGAAAAGTGGACCTTTATATGGGCAATGGAGTATGCCAAAGCTGAAGGGCTGAAAGAACGGTGTGCAGAATGGCAAAGATTTTCTACCACCATTGCCCATATAAAAATAACATCCCAAAGGGATGACTGACCTCCCAGAAATCCAACTTCTTGATGAGTGGAACATTCTTGCAGGATGAGATTGAAGAATTAAAATGCTGCACTCACCAGATGGCTATGCAGGAACCCTATCAGACTGCCAATATATATAGCCCAGAAAACAAATCCTGTGACACAGGCATGTGACACAATGGAAAGAAGGGGCACCCACCAAAATCTCCTTTTCAATGAATGGCCTGTCAAAGAAACAAGACCACAAGATTCTGAGGAGATGACAGAGCCAAAATAATATTCAAATTTCACTGATAGATGCAGAGCAGATTGAGCTAGAGAACCTGCTGGCCATCAAATTGAAAGAATTAGGCATCTACAATTACAAGACCGCTCCAGACTGGTCCAAATAAAAATGACCAACACCTTCAAAAACCTTGCTGTAAAAGTGAAAAATGCCCTCTCTAAGTTAGTACAAACAGATTCTTCATTAACAGAAATTAACCATGCAACATATGGGGCCACATGGTTCATTTTTTTATTTTTTTACAAGGTAGTCACCACTTATCAAGGCCCGGAAGCCACTCGGGGATAAGGATTATTGTGTGTACAGTACGTTAGTGTTGGAGATTTGATAAAGTGTCTTACTTAAGGAGGCGGTTCATCAGGAATTTGTTCACATTGGACTTGAAGATATCCAGGCTGTAATCAGGTGGGAAACAGGCAACCGTAACAGAGTTCCACAGGTGTGCAGTTCTGAGAAAGAAGCTCTGCTCATGGAATCTACGGTTTGATTTTGGCACAGATAAGGAGTGGGGAAAATTTTTGACAGTGGTTTCAGCTAGGCGGGTGTTTTTCGTGAAAGATTGGCGAGGGGGGAGCAGAGATTGGAGTTCAAACGAGCACCTGCCATGGTAGTAACGATAAAACAAAGGCAGGTTCACAATGTCTCTCCTGTGGGAGAGAGGTTGCAGGGAAGAGAAAAGGACATCCCCCACTAGGCCATAAAGCCTATTTTGTACTCTGTCAAGGCAGGATATGCTGTTTTTTGCAGCTCCTGCCCAGATGATCCTCCTTGGACGTACTTGGCTTTTATACAGATAGAGAATTGTATCAGAGGTAAGATATCTTCTGGAGCGGTAGAAGGATCCTACCATCTTTCCAGTGATCTTGGCAACTGATATCAATATATGAGCAACCCATATCAATTGATGCCAGATGGGGATCAGAGCGTTGATGATGTAAAGATAGGAGCTTGGTTTTAGATGCATTAAAAGTAACCAGCCCCCCCCCCCACTGTACCACACGCTCAAGATCAGAGGAGAGAGAATCTGAGAGAACTTTGTCATTTACGGCCTTTGATGTGTTGCCATAGATGCTCGTGTCATCAGCATAGATGCCAACGAATGATTTAAGTATGTGTTTTGGGAGATCATTGATGTATATCAGGAAAAGAGTTGGGCCTAGGATAGACCCCTGAGGGACTCCAGCATTAATATTCATGGCCCCTGATTTCTGCCCATCAACTACTACTCTTATGAGCCTATCGGAGAGAAATGATTTTATGATCGAGAAAACATTTCCAGTTATACCGTAGCTGGAAATCTTGTGAAATAGGCGTTTATGCCATACCTTATTGAAGGCCTTTTATATGTCAAGAGCAATTGCCCTAGAAAGGAAGCCTTTGTCAATAGATTCACTAATCCTATGAGATATAACAGTTAGCACATCTGCTGTAGATCTGGCAGAATGGAAACCATATTGCATATCATTAAGAAGGTTATTTCTGCTGAGGTGGTTGACTACTTCTCTATTTAATATGGATTCCAGCAGCTTACTCATGACACACAGGAGACTTATTGGTCTGTACTGAGAAGGAGAGGACTTATCACCTGAGTTCTTAAATACAGAGCATACTGATGAGGTTTTCCAGGGTGTTGGGAAGCACTTCTCTTTAAGGCAACGCTTAAAGAGTTTTATAAGTATGAGGGCAAGTTCTAGTTGAAGCTTTTTCAGCATAATGATTGGAATGCTGTCAGGGCCAGTTGCTTTACTGGAATCAAGGTTCTTGATTAGCTTGGCGACATCACGCACAGATATTTGTATGTGTGTTGTCCGTTATAGGAGGAAATACGGGGAGTTGATGGCCTTCGTCGCATAGGGTAGAATTAGCTGCAAAGTTCTTGGCAAATAGTTTGGCCTTGTCTGATGCTGACGAGATGACCTCAGGTCCATTGATGATGGTTGGGATGGAACACACGCTTCTGTTCAGGATCCTGTTTGCTATTTGCCAAAACTGGTGGGAACCAAGCCGCTGCTCAGCTACTTTGGATTTAACGGACTGAGCATATAGCTCTCTTGCATTTTTTATTACTCTTTTACAGTGGTTGCCGGCAGTCCTGAAAGCAGCTTTAGTCTCAGTGCATCTATTACGTTGGTAGCTATGGAAAAAGTGATTTCTGTGCGCAATGGCAGCAGCACATTCTGGGGAGAACCATGGCTGGCTGTTAGGTTTTTCTTGGAAATTTTTGGATGGTATGAATTGGTCTATGCCTACAATTAGCCATTCGGTCAGGTCTGATACTTTGGAGGACATGTCTTTTTTGAACATGGAATGCAGTGGTAGATCGGATATAAGTGTACGGAAGCTATCCCAGTCAGCGGTAGAGTATCGATATGGTGGAGAGGTACATCTCCAGACTTATTGCATTTCGTTTTTATCTTAACTGATACAACCACGTAGTCAGAAGATCCCAGAGCAGACAGAACGGAACATGAACATAGCTCAGGGGAAGTTTTGAGATAAAGGTCTAGAAGGCTAGCATATTGACTGGAAGTATCGGGCACTCAGGTGGGTTCGTGGACAATCTGGGTTAGGTCATAGGCAATGGCAAAATCATGACAGAACCTCCCCTCATCATCTGTTTTGTTAGAGTGGGTCAGCCATTCCACATTGTGGACATTGAAGTCATCACAAATGTGGATGTTAGCTGAAGGGTGAGCAGACAGGATGTGGTCAATTTTTTCAGATATGCTCTTAAAGATAGTAACTCCACTGTTGTGGGAGCGATAGAGAGTAAATGTAAATGCGGTGGTGTAAGCAAGTGCAATCTGGAAGCACATATAAGGTAAATTAGGGTCTTCTCTGGAGATATCCCTACCACACATTCCATGCCCATGGCGATCTTGGGGTCAGATTTAGATGTTAAGTTAGAATATCCTTTAATTATGAATTCGTCAAGGGAAGCGGTCGGCCTAATGGCAGTTTCACTTAGGAAGAATATGTCTGGCTTTATCTCCTGTAATTGGGTTTCAACCTCTGGAAGGTTGGAATGTAGACCCCTGATGTTGGAGAAGGAGACATGGTAGTAGGGGTCTATGTTGAAGGATGGGCTTCCAGGTTTACACGTGTTATTTTTCTGGAGGTATTTCATGTTGAGGATTGGGATTTGTGAAACAGGTCGACAGACTTGGTTAGAGCAGGACAAAGAGGGAAGGTAAGAGAGAAAAGGAGAGGAAGATATTTTTTTTTGTAGCCATGAATAAGGTAAAGCCGTAACAATTACCCACTAGTATGGCATCGAGAGGCCCCGCTCGAAACTACTGCGTGGCCCAGAATCCATTCACCAAATGGCAATACAGCAGCCCCAGTATTTTGCATCTGCTGATAGGACGGCCTCCTTAGTGGTTAATCCAAGGTTTGTGTCCCTGACTATCAGGCGGATAACGTCAGCCCAGATGAAACGTTTACCTCCAGCACACTTACTAGTGACATGGCCACAAGGATAGACATATAGAAACAGAAAATTTGCGACATCTCAGGCTACTGTTCACGAAGTACTGTCGTGCTGAAGAACAGCTTTTTCTTCCCCCTTTTTCAGAAACATCACTCATTGGAAATGAGGACTGAGGGACAAATAAGAGGAAGCGAGAGTAATGGTAACAATGCGCTGTCTACTCTCCATTTTAAAAAAAAGAAAACAAAAAAAAAACAGTGGGGGTGTAAGGACTTATTAATATTTACGTCGCTTTAATTTGAAATTTAAGATATTTTAAGATAAATTCCCCTCCCATAATTACGAATGAAAAAAAATGGAATAGATATAGGTTATTGCAATTTCCATTTAAGAATGTTCATTTTTCTTCTTCTCAAGTGACACTTCAAACAAAGAAATTATGACAATTTAGCACTGAAATAATTTTTAAAATACCGGTTCGCAGTCTCCACGTGTGCAGATATTCATTAAACTGATTTCTTCTTTGCCAAAAAGGCATCTCTATCACGTTGGAAAGTTTTTCACTCATTGACACTATGGCGGAAGTGGTGGAGAATGTGTTATGGTGGGAGGGATCTTTTCGTTTATGTTTATAAAGAGAGTAAAGCATTATCCTAAAAATAAATTTTTCTCGGGGGTGGGGGAGGGGGAATATTCTAGACATTTTGCATTTTACTTCAGACTGAAATTAAATGTATTAGACAAAATTAATTCAAATAAACGACACTTTAACTTTAAATAACGACAATTTAGCACTGAAATAATTTTAAAGAGTTTCCACGTGTTCAGATATTCATTAAACTGATTTCTTCTTTGCCAGAAAGGCATCTCTAACATGGTTTATCCAAACAAAACTCCTTCCCCAAACATCAGAAAGGAAAAAAGGAGCACACAGGAGGCCTAAATCAAATGAACCAGTCCAGACTCCAAAAAATAGTAAATGGTCTCAGAAAAGAAATATCCCAGATATCTTTTTTTCTGCTGACCGAAAACCCTGGGCTAAATTTAAAGAAGAAGGTGAGAACTTTAAAATCTAGATACTCTCTTTTACTTTTGCCTGGTTTTCTGCTATATGGGCTCTTAGCTGGTTCGTAGTTTAAGGGAGTATCTAGATTTTAAAGTTCTTAGCTGCACAAATAAAAAATAAGCAACAAAAATTGCGTCCAGGTCCATAAACAGGTTGTTTGACAGATACCCAAGGATAGTGTACCGAAATCTCATTAGAGATAATATCAAAGTAACATCACCACCAACACAAGAACAGATCGATAAATTCTGGAGGCCACTGTATGAGGACCCAAAACAATATCGGGAGAGGGAGTCGATAGGCACAATAAAAGGAGCCGTCAAGGGCAAGGAAAAAATGCCAGCGTTGGAAATTACCAAAGCAGCTGTAAATTAAAAAAAATAATCCATTACAGCAACTTCAAAAGCCCAGGAATTGATAACATCTCAAATTTCTGGCTGAAAAAGCTGACGGCACTACACCAACACTATGCTCTGGTATTCAACCGAATTATTATTGGCAAAGAAGAACTGCCAGAATGACTCACTATTGGCAAAACGACTCTTATGCCCAAAAGCCATGACACACATCTGCCAAATAAATACCGACCTATCTGCTGCCTTTCAACCACATACAAATGGCTTACTGACACAATTTATCAGCATTTGACCGATGGTGAATACCTTGAGAAGCAGCAGAAAGGGTGCACGAAAAACAAGCTTGGGACAAAAGATCAACTTCTTCTGAACAAAACCATCCTGGAAGACTGTAGGAAGCGACAAAGAAACCTGTCAATGGCCTGGATTGACTACAAAAAGGTATTTGACAGTGTGCCTCATCCAGGAGGATAAGGCGGTGTCTGGAGCTGTATAATGTCCATGAGTACATAAGATCGTTCATTACAAAACAAATAACAATGTGGCAAACATCCATTGCTCTACACCACATGGAAGGGACAATACAGTCTTCAAACATTAGCATCCAGCGAGAGATACCAAAGTAATAGTCTATCACCACTACTATTTTGCCTTGCAATCGAGCCACTCAGCCAGCTTCTAAAAAAATGTGATGCTGGGTACAATCTCAGTAGAGGCAGAAAAAAGATGAAAGTAAAAGAGTGAATCATTTACTTTTCATGGACGATCTAAAACTCTATGCAGAGACAGAAAAACACCTTGTCTCCCTGATAGAAATTGTGAAAACGTTCTCAGAGGATATCTGCATGGAGTTTGGATTTGACAAATGTGCTAAATGCACAATAAAAAAGGTGAAAAAAACAACATCCGAACATCTTCGGATCAATGACAGCCTCATTGAAGATTTGAGAGAGAATTCCACATACAAATACCTTGGCATTGAGGAAAACATAAATGTGGAACATGAAAAAATGAGACGTAGGGCAAAACAGGAATACCTTACCCCTAAAAACAAAATTACGTCTAGAAACCAGCTTGCAATACACATACAGTTTCGGTATTATAGACTAACCTCAATATAACAAACAGGCTCGATACAAAGACCAGGAAAGAACTATCCCTACATAAGGTAACATACCGAAACCAATGCATGGACAGGATATAACTACCATGATAAGAAGGGAGCTTAGGCCTCACTGAATTCAACCATGCTTATCGAACCACTATAGTAAGCATGGGCCAATATATTAAAAGTTCAACAGATATGACAACGGAAATGGTGAAAGACCATCATGATCATCTTTCTCAACAAACCTCAATCACAAAGCTTGCTGAAAATTTTGGATGAGTCATACCGGAGAACACTGTCAATGTACATGATAAACCAGCAACACAAATTGCAAGAATCAAAAAAAAATACACCGAAATAGAAATAGAGACAAGAAAACAAGGATGGAAACAAAATAAGCGAGCAGGGAAGTTCCTAGTGGAGCTCTACTGGGAGGACATAGACAAGGATACTTCACTTCAATGGCTCAAGAGTGGGAGACAATGAGGAAAGACTTATTGTAGCCGGGCAAGATTAGGGCTTACTCTCAAATGGATTTAAAAAAATGGGTGGCCTACAAACAAATGGCCAGTGTAGGTTTTGCCACTCAGCAATTGAGAGCCCAAGCCACCTAATGTCTGCATGCCCAATTTTATTGGCAGATAACCATTACACTGCTCATCACAACAAAGTATGCAAGTACCTCTATTGGAAGATCTGTGGAGAGATGCAACTTGACAGATCGCCAAGGCCATCAAACCAGATATTGTTATATGGAACAAGCCTGAAAGAACTGCACTCATTGTCGATGTCATAGTCCCAAATGATTTCGGCCTTAACAGAGCTGAACGGGAAAAGATAACAAAATATCAGGACTTAAAAAATGATCTAAAAACGACATGGTCTCTGAAAGAAATAAACATTATACCGGTTGTGATAGGAGCAACTGGCTTAAAAAAGAATCTTCAGAAATACTTAGAAGTAATCCCTGGAAGACCAAACTGTAACGAAATACAAATAGCAGCCATTAAGGGAACGGTATCTATTCTTAAAAGAGCCCTCGGATATAAATTTAAATTAAAACAGAATCAAGTGTTAGCTCCAGGAGGGATTAATCCCTTGATCTCTTAAAACTTACTGAAGTAAAATAAAAAAAAAGAAAGGGGACTTACGTTTGCGAAGAGGTCATGAGGAAATGAAGGAAGATGGAGCGGGCCACTAAGATTGTCGGCCTGAAGTCGGCTTATCTCCAGATCCATGTAGATGAAAAACTCTGGAAACATCAATTGGTCCGGTACAAGGCGAAGATGTATTGCCTAACAAGGTTAAGCTTTGGGCTTAGCTCAGCTCACAAAATTATGACTGCCGTACTGAAGATGGTGCTGAGTAAAGACTGTACAGTGGACAAGGCCACTAGTTTGTACATTGACGACATTCTCATGGAGGAAGCAGAGGTGACAGCGAAGAAAGTGACAGGCCATGTCCAGAGGTGTAGCAGAATTAGCAGTAACCAAAATGAGAAATAGAGAGCTTACCTCGGATACGTCTGTTTTGAGCTGAGCGGAAGAGAGAGTTCCAAGATGGCGTCCATGGGCTTTTATTAGCGTTTACCCAATGTAATTATCATTCAATCATGTCTGCTCTCGCGCGATTATGCAAATATGCCGTTCCCGGCCGCTATAAAGGCAGGATACTGAAAAGGAGAGAGATTGTTCTGCAGATTGTGTGTAGGTGATTCTGGCGAATAGATTGTGCTTGTTATGACCCACGTGTCTACAAGAAGCGAGTTTTTGTTCTGACTGTTTTTAGTTGTATTTTTTTTTTTTGTTTTGCCTACTACATTTTTGTTTCAAGCTATTTCGGCGCGACTATGGCGAAGGTGTGGATAAGCAGCGATATTATCAAGCCATTCTCTGACGAGGGAGACGTTGTAGCATGGCTGAAAAAAGTGAGACTTGTCGCACAACTTCAGCAGGTGGATGATGTAGCGAGTCTGCTACCTTTATATCTGGAAGGTGATGCACTGGCCCTCTACATGGAAATGGAGGAGGACGATCAAAAAGAAATAGACCAGATTGAGGCCCGATTAAAGGAGGCATTTACCGACGACGGGTTTGAAGCATACAGAAAAATAACTATGGTTAGATGGGCTGGCGAACGTGTGGATGTTTACGCCAACAAAATCAGGCAGTTGGTTGGATTGGCCGGATTAACATGAGATGGCTTAGAGAGACTCACAAAATTGACTTTCGTCACTGGGTTCCCTGACGCTATCTCAATTGCTCTTCAACAGGTGCCGAACATCAAAGTCCTGACCATGGGGGAACTAATGTCGAGAGCAAGAATTTTGACAACGACTGGGGAACACAATCAGGACGTGGTTGCGGCCACACGCTCACCCAACAACCACAGGGCCCAGAATATTCCTGTTAGTGTGACCTGTTCCAAGTGCAATACGAAAGGCCACATTGCAAAAAGACTGTCGAAAACGTGGAACACGGTGTTACCGTTGCGGTGAGAGTGGACATTGGGCTCGGAATTGCTCGGGAAACGAGCACGGGGAGGACGCATAAGCGCCAGTCTCCTTCCCCACCAAGATGCGAACACAACGCTCCTGGTGATAAGCATCCATGTTAACAGGACGTGATGTTTGGCGCTTATTGATACAGGATGCTGTAGGACTATTTTACATGCAGACCGGTGTCGGTCTTGGAGAAAAACAAACGTAGATGTCAAAATGATTGGTGGAATGTCCCATGCGTGCTGCGGTGTTGGAGCGGTCTCTGTGTTCTCTGACGAAGGTGTGTCTGCTAGAATCGATGTGTTGGTGGTGCGTGGCAAACCGCTGGGGTTTGACTTACTTCTAGGGATCGACACCATAAAAGATCTGGGCAGTGTCGTTGTTAACCCTACAGGATCAGTGCGGCTGGGCGACAGGAAAAATATTAAATGCGCAGCCATTTCTATTAATGAACCAGATTTCACCGCCACCTTTGATCATCAAAACCGAACGTGGACCGCATCGTGGAAGTGGTCTGAGGACCACCCCCCTGAAAGACTACACAATCGAGTGTCAGAATACCCAGTGCCGGCAGAAATCCGTGAAGAATACACGCAGGAGCTCCGCACCTGGATAGATAATGGTTGGCTTGTGCCGTACCCAGAGGATAAATTGGGACCTCCCAAAGGCCTAATTCCCCTGATGGCTGTGATGCAGCAGAACAAAGCCAAAGTGCGCCCGGTAATGGACTACCGGGAGCTAAATCATTACGTAGATGCATTTACGACCAACGCGGATGTTTGTGCGGCTAAGCTGCGCGAATGGAGACAAAAAGGTGCTAACGTGTCTCTACTGGACCTTAGGAGAGCAAACCTACAAGTCCGGGTCCATGAGACACTGTGGCCATACCAGACTGTGGAAATCGATGGGAAAAAATATTGCCTGACCCGTCTGGGGTTCGGTTTGAATGTGGCTCCCCTGATCATGAGAGCAATTGTCAGCGAAGTATTGTCTCAGGAAGAAGTTGTAAGCCGCGCAGCATCTGTTTACATCGATGACATTTTTGTCAACGAGGACGTGGTGCCCGCGACCCATGTAAGAGAACACCTAGCGCAGTTTGAGTTGGAGTGCAAGAACCCGGAGCGGTTGAAGGACGGTGCACAGGTGCTGGGATTGGCGGTCTGGATGGAACACAGTGAACTACGGTGGAAGCGAGGAAATGCAATTCCAGAGGCTCCCAGATGAACAATGTTTTCTCTGTGTGGTCGACTTGTCGGCACTTTCCGGTGTGCGGTTTCTTCGTGTGGCTTGTGGAATACTTAGAAGGAGAGTAAGTGTGGTAACAAAGGGCTGGGATGATGAAGCAAGGGATGCCGTACTGCATCGTATGATGTTCAAAACCTTGGAATCTGTGCAGTGGAACGATCCGGTTCGGGGAAATTGGTGTGTGGATGGCAAAGACCTGAATGTATGGGTCAATGCTAGCTCCCTAGCAATTGGTGCAGCCTTGGAGATGCGCGAAACTGTGTTGGAGGATGCATGTTGGCTGCGACCTGAAGGTGACTCGCAACATATCAACTTAGCCGAGCTGGATGCCATATTGAAAGGTATCAATTTGGCTCTACAGTGGCAGAGCAAAGTGCTACACATAAAGACAGATTCTGTCTGTGTATACCATTGGGTCTCGGACACGCTAACTGGAAAGGCACAAGTACGCACCAAAGCAACAAGCGAGATGCTTATTAGGAGGCGACTAAGCACTCTAAAGGAGCTCGTGAAAGAATACGGGCTGACAGTGGACGTGATGCTGGTTCCATCAGCACGAAACATTGCTGACCGATTGACACGAGTACCACAGACATGGTTTGAGGCAATGAAAAAGAAAAACGGGCTTGACCCGGTGATAGGCGCGGTTAACACAGACGAGCTGGATGAGAGTCAAATCATGGCTATTCACAAAGTTAGTGGACATCCGGGGGTGCGACGCACTACCTACTTTGTCAGGAGAAGTTGCCCAACCACGACAAAAGCAACCGTTAACACGGTCATACGGAAATGTGAGGAATGTCAGTCCATTGACCCAGCGCCAGTCAGGTGGGAAAAGGGAAAGCTGGAAGTTAACGAGAATTGGCAAAGAATTGGAATGGATATCACGCATTATGGCACCTTCCATTTTTTAACTCTAACAGACTGTGGTCCATCGTGTTTCTCCATTTGGAGGAAATTGGCAATGCAGGACTCAGCAAGCGTGATCCATCAGTTGGAAACAGTGTTCCTCGAGCGTGGCTCGCCGCATGAAATCCTTTTAGACAATGACATGGCTTTCTGCAGCAACGCATTCCAAGCATTTGCACATAAATGGGGAGTTCACTTGCAATTCCGTTGTGCGTACGCTCCAGCCGGGAATGACATAGCGGAGCGATGTCACCGTACAGTGAAACAAATAGCGGCTAGAATGCGCTGTCCCATACATACATACCCTACTGGTATAACATCACACCAAGAGACGACACATCTCTCTTCACTGTGCCTGGCAACAGGATTTATTGATACAAAGTTCGAGTAAAGGAGACCAATCTTGCAACTGCGTCCGTAGATCCCAAGGACAGCTCTTACCAGGTTGGAGATCGCGTGTGGGTCAAAACACTATATTGTTACATCGGAGGAAGAGGAAGACAGTACAATGTCTTCTGAACGAGTAGATAGTATAATGCAGGACGATGGAGAGCCATATAATGCACATACTGAAGAAGCGGAAGAGGGATCACCCGACTTGCCTTTACGAAGGAGTACCCGACAAAGACGGATACTGCCCCCCTGTCCTGATTGTGAAACACCGTCTATGGAACAGGCTGGCAGCAATAACGGTGGTAATGAGGAAGATGACAAGGAGGAAGTGCTGCCTCCGGTTCTTCGAAGAAGTACCCGACAAAGACGACTGCCACCATGCCCCGTTTGTGATCATGAGATCAGGAGGGAGTGTAGCAGAATTAGCAGTAACCAAAATGAGAAATAGAGAGCTTACCTCGGATACGTCTGTTTTGGGCTGAGCGAAAGAGAGAGTTCCAAGATGGCGTCCATGGGCTTTTATTAGCGTTTACCCAATGTAATTATCGTTGAATCACGTCTGCTCTCGCGTGATTATGCAAATATATCGTTCCCGGCCGCTATAAAGGCAGGACACTGGAAAGGAGAGGGGGCGTTCGGCAGATTATATGTAGGTGATTCTGGCGAGTAGATTGTGCTTGTTACGACCCACGTGTCTGTGAGAAGCGAGTTTTTGTTTTTAGTTGTATTTTTTTTTTTTTGTTTTGCCTACTACATTTTTGTTTCAAGAGGTATGGGTTGACTGCAAAACCGGCAGAGTCCCTGGATAGAGGTGCAGCATTGTGGTTTAAACTATGCCAAGATGGAAAAGGAAGCCTTGTCTTTAGACGAGGGAAATGACCTGACAAAACAAGAACTCTTCTCAGTCTGCGGGAGACTGGTGGGACACTATCGCTGGCTGGCTCAGGATAGCGTGCAGTTTTATTAAATGACAAACAGGCACTGATGGTTGGGAGGGCCGTGTGACGAAGGAGGTCATGAACATGCTACAAGAAATCATCACGAGAGTGATGAAAGAAGACCCAGTGAAGGGGGAAGGATACGTCAATGGCAGAGACGCGTGGGTGATTTGGTGCGATGCCAGAAGCCTGGCATTGGGCATTGTATTAGAGATGGGATAGGTAACTGTGGAAAATGCGGCTAAGAAAGAAAAACAACTATTCCCATATCAACGTAGCCAAACTGGAGGCCGCTATGAAAGGAATCAATCTGGCCCTGAAGTAGGGATTGAAAATAATTGAAATCAAATCCGATTCAAAAACGGTAGTTTTATGGATCAGTGACTGGCGATAAGAGAGTTAAGACCAGAGGTGCTGCAGAAATGCTGATCATCTGGGCAGGAGCTGCTAGAAAGGACTTGGCCTGCCTTGATAGAGTTCAAAATAGACTTCGTGGCCTCGTAGGAGATGTCCTTTTCTCTTCCTTGCAACCTCTATCTCACAGAAGAGATGTTGCGAGTTTGTCTCTGATGTATCGTTGTTTTCATGGAAAGTGTTCGACTGAGCTTCAATCTATGGTCCCCCCTTGCCAAACTTTCACAAGAAACACTCGTCTAGCTGTAAACACTATCAATAATTCCCCCCACTCTTTATCTGTGCCTAAACCTAAACGTAGATTCCATGAACAAAGCTTCTTTCTTAGAACTGCACGCCTGTGGAATTGTCTTCCGTTTTCCTGCTTTCCGGCTGACTACAATATGGTTGTCTTTAAGTCTAACGTAAATAAGTACTTGATGAGCCGTTCCATATAAGTTATCAAATTTACCAAATTTTCATTACTAATATTATATTGTCCAATTTCTAATGTACACTCTTTAACCCTTATCCTTGAGTGGCCTCTTGGCCTTGATAATGTGGTGATGCCTATGTAAAAAAAAAAAAAAAAAAAAAAAAAAAAAAGCACAGACTCGGAGCACTTGTAGATTTGATAGCGGAATTCCAGTTGAGGGTATCTGTAGTGCTGATCCCATCAGAAAAAAAACAAGGTGGATTTGATGACATGGGTAAAGAAGGCCTGGCTGCAAGAGGGAAAGTAAGTTTCCTCGGTATGCTGTGCAGGGGAGGAAGTTAAAGAGTTACATGAAATGCACCATTTTGGTTGAGAATGGACGTTATTCCTGGCAAGAGATGTTTATCCGTAAACCACCGAGGAGGAGGCACATATTTCAATGTTAGGCATGGGGTATGCATCTAGCAGTGTATATTTATTGACTGTTTGTGAATAGCCAATAACAATTCTTTTTTATGGTTACTATATTCTTTCACGACCGATGGCTGTGCCCTTCTTCAATAACCATTGTGTCTCTGAGTCAATGAACTGTTGGTCTGGCTTTGAGAATCTCCGCGGTTTGGTTGCGATAGGTTTGCAATTTTTGGATAAGTTAGCAAACATGGTTGGAGGTTCAACATTGATAATCGTGAGGGCACAGAATGTTAATGTTGGTTGGCTGCCACCATATTTGATGACAACACTTTCATGTTGTTCTTGGAAATCAGTACCAAGGATCGCATCAGTACACAAATCATTAATTACATTCAAATTAAAATTCCTGTACTCATGTCCAAGAAGACTGAAGTCCACAACACAATATCCTGTAATCTTGTGGTCTGTGCTCCTGCAGCCATGCAAATTGATCCTGAGCTTCTGTGTTGCTTCAGCTTAAGTCTTTTGGCAACATTGTGGCTTATAAAGCTTCTATCAGTACTTCCAATGTCGGTTACGACTTTCAGTTTATGTCCTTTCAGAAACAAATTAGTGAATACCTTAAACCCCAACTCAGTAGCAGTAGAAAAGATGGTTGAAAGTGTTGGGCCATTTACTATTTGATATTGACTGAAGTGCATCGGCAATTGCAGCTGAATGAGTGCGAGAATTACCCGAATGACACAATTTTGAAAAAAGTTCGATTTTCGAACATTTATGGCAAGTTACTTGCCTTGCTGGACACTTACTTCATGGGTGGTGTAGATTTCCACAAAACCAGCCTTGTGATTTTGTAGCAGCCAACGTGGCTTCCATAGCTGTCCCCTCTGCTCTAGCAGTATCAGTCATAGTAGGTGTGGGAGAATCTTGCTGTACAAAGACAATAGCATTCTTTTGAATAAGGTCGAGCTTGACTGTAAGCGTCCTGTAGGTCTAGTGTCCTATTCTCCAATAGCCTCTGTCTAATAGGATTGGACTCCAGACTATTGATGAACGCATCCTGAATAGCATCTTCCTTATAAACTTCCGCTGTGACTGGTTGGAAGTTACAATCTTTAGACAATTCATGCAGAACTTGTAAGAATTGGTCGATAGACTCATCCAGTTTCTGGCGCCGACTAGACAAGAGATGACGTGCAAATATTTCGTTTGTAGGCTTAACGTAAACATTCTCCAGCGTCCGTATAGCCTCTTCGTATGTGTCACAATGTTCTATGTAATCATACACAGTCCTGTCTATGTTGCCTAACAAGATATTCAATTTATCCAGCGGCAATCCAAGCGTTTGAATAACGTCCAAGTAATTGTTGAATGTCCGGTACCAAAACTGCCACTCTTTAATGGCGACTGGTGAATTAGCGTCCTGGCTGAATCGTTCTGCTTTCAATACCTTTTCCATTTGAATGAATAAGTTTTGAATGAGTTTTGAACAACTTCTATCGAATAAATTGTGGCGAATTACAAGAATAAAGAATACCTTTAGGAGATTTAGGTTTTATTCGACTAGAAGAACACATGATACATATACAAGATGACGACTCGGTATATCAAACAAAGAGAGACAATTTCCCAGAAAGGGGCAGACTACTCTCAAGTGATTATTATTTTACCACAATCACCGACACATCGAAAAGAAGTAAGGTGTAATGTGATGTCATTAAAATTACTAAACAAATGAATTAGTGTCTTTACAGGTCTAATCGATTAGGGAGGATTATGACTCGAGTGGAACAACGCAGGATTTGTGGGCTAGTTGTGTGTTTTTTTACAGAGTCGTTCACAGTTCTTTTAGGGGGTAGTTCATGATTCTCCTTAGAGAACTGACTTCCTGGCTGAGCTGGTGTTGGCAAATCCACAGTAATGTGCATTTCCTGATCATTGTCTCTAGGGGGTATACTTCCGGGCTGGGTTGATGTAGGTACATCCCTGGGAATATTCTCTTGTGGTGATTCATTATGGCCTCTGCCCTTGGGGGCTAGATGCTTAAGTGAGACAGTTGTCTCACTACCATCTGATTTTCTAATGTGGGAATTTTGTGGATTTGCTTCTATCAGTTCAACCTCATCGACCAGTGGTTCATGTTTGTTTTTCCTGCGATACCGTTTCATCAGTACTTTCCCAGGTAAGATGATACCAGTGGTTGAGCGTCTGTTAAATTTGAATAGTCGTTCATGTGGTGTAGTCAGCAATGAACGACTAGCATGCAAAGCTTCAGCCAGGACTTCTTTTTTAAAACTAGAAGATAATGCCATTGTACCTTTCCATTGGCCATTGCCTTCTGGATTGTATGGCGTTGTTCTACTTGTGACAACTCCATGATTGTGTAGGAAGGTTCTTGTTTCTTGGGAAAGGAATGAAGGTCCTCTGTCACTGTATGTATGTATGTACGCCGGCATGCCAAAGATAGAGAATAGATTGGATAGGCAGCTGTTGACAGTTTTGGCTTCCATGTTTGGGCAGGCATAAGCAAAGGTAAACCTGGAAAATTCATCTACAATCTTGTGTTTTTCCACAGATGATCAAATTGTCAACATATGTATAAGTTTCCTGTAAACAATATTTTCCAATGAATTCATTCATTTTCCTTTGGAAACAAACAGTCCCATTAGTCACTCCAAAAGGCATCCTAGTAAACTGGTACAGTTGACCCCAGACTGGAAAGCAGTATAAAGCCTGTCATTGGGATGTAAGGACTTTTCAGATCTATTGTACTCAAGTATATACACGTTTTTTTTATGCAAGTTGGTTCACAGTACTTTGACTCATTCTCCCTCTGGCGCTTTGCACTCTGCGTTCCTCACTCTTTGCTCTTCTCACACTTTAACAAATTAGTTGCTATGTATTTCAAAACACGATTATCCACATGCACGCACACACACAGAGAAGTTCTTATTCACACACACTGCGAATAATGTAGATATTCAGCCGCACGCAAGGACATTTACCTTCTTTATTTCCCCTAGCACACACAAAAGTTAAGCCTGTTTTCTCGCTGAGAAAACAAAGGACAATTTCTGCTTTTTCTTGTCAAAACAACGAACAGTCTCAAATAACTTTCACATTTGCAAGAACTGTCTATCCAGACACATCTTTTGGACACAAAAAAATAATTTGTTTGTTACTTGTTATTTTTGTGGAAATAAACACCTGCCGTTCAAAATGTCCCTACAAGTTGGTGACCATGAACGTGAAACAAACACACATGACTACGTCAACAAATCTGAACGAAACTGGTGTGTTCAAACCTCTGTTACAATGGTTCATTACAATTTCTGACATTACTTGGCAGTTTAAAGATCTCAAAACTACAAATTTTTGCAGTTCGACTTGTCACAAATAAAATATTCTTCGGTGTTATTGTTAAAAAGAAGTTTGTTATTTCTTTCGTGACTTGTTCTTTTAATATAAGTTATTAGGAAGGTAAAACCATTACCTCTCCTAAAAATGTTGACCCAACGTGATACAAACCTAAAAATGGTGACCCCCCGACGTGATTCAAACCTAAAAATGGTGCCCCCCCCGACATGATTCAAACCTTCTGAGAGCATAAAAGAACGCACTGAACAAACTTTCTTTGAAACATTTGACAAAAAAACAACAGAAACTCCACAAGAAAGAAAGAATGAAGACTTAACAACGAAGACTTCACAAGAAAGAGAGAAAACAAACTTCTCAGCTTCAAACAAAACAATATATATATATATATATATATTTAATATTTTTCGCAACAAGTACAGGACTCTTCCTTTTTTTTACTAACAAAAAAAGACAAAGAAACGGATACATTTATAGTGCACCTAAAAAAACGTGCGCGCACAAAAACACGACAAGCTGACTAAAAAAAATCCTTTTTCATTATAAATATTCCATTTCGAAACCCCAAAAAAGTGACTAAAAAGTTTTTTTCTCATGTGCTGAAAAGCATCACGTGCGTACACATACACATCATTCAAGAGACATGCAATTTTTCGTCACAGAAAACAAAACAGAAAAGAGTTTTCCTATAAAAAAAAACTTTTACGAATATTCTTTCTTCTTTGGCCAACAAATTCGTACCTCACTTCATCTCACTTCACTCTACTTTACAAAACACACACACACACACACACTGTCCACTCTTTTACCACTGCCCTTCCTTTTAAAAGTATATTTTTCTATTTTATTTTATTGTAAAATCTTTATTTTTTTGTTTCGTATTAAGTATTTTCTTTCTTATTTTTGTCTCTGGCTAAATATTTCCCTTTTCCCCACGTGGTCCTTCGACAATGTCTTTCCTATACTTCGGATAAATGATATTTTGGCCTGTTTAAAACTATTTATATAAAAAAAACTTGCTGCGAGCCGTTGCAAAAATGTCATCACCTAACGACATCACAACCCAACCACTCGTGAATATGGCTATTTTAAAAGCCATAGAGAGTCTCACTCACGAGGTAAAAAAACTTGGCAAGCTGGAGCCGCAGTCACACATCACCACCGTCGCCGTTCAAACATGCCAAGACTATGTTTTTACTATAGTCGTTATGGCGCTGAGGCATGGAAGTGCAAGAAACCCTGTTCATTCATGAACCAGGGAAACTAAGGTCTGGGGAGCTGAGCATGGTAGGCTCTCCACCGGGTATTTACAACAACCGTGCCTATTTTATCACAGACTCCCTATCCCAAGCATGTTGTTTGGTTGATACCAGAGCTGCTTGCAGTATCTGCCACTGAAACTCCTCACCGAGAAGCCTCCAGTGTCGTTCATCACACTGCAAGCAGTAAATCACTTTCCCATCCCCACATACGGTCAAATTTCTCGTTCTCTGAACTTGGAATTATAGAGAGACTTTACATCGGTCTTTACTGTAGCAGATTTAACCTACTCCATACTAGGCGCGAACTTCCTGCACCACTTCAACCTGCTAGTGTATATGTGCAGACGTTGGCTGATAGATGCAAATACGGAACTTTCCATCTCTGGTGTGAAAACAAACACCCCCTCTATCAGCCCGGTATTCTTCATTTCCGCTTCTGATAACCCATATCAGACCGTCTTATACTCCTACCCGGAGTTAACAAATTATCAGCCCAGATGGTATATCTCCGTTAACAGAAAAAGTGAAATCTCTACAAAACCCTCAACCACCCACTTCACTTCGCCACGGCACTTCCTCGGTCTGTTTAACTATTACAGACGCTTTATCCCACACTGTGTGGATCTTCTAGCTCCTCTTTCCAACCTGTTACATAACAGGAAGAAAAATGAGCAAATTTCACTTAATGAGGTTCAGCTTAAAGTTTTTAATGAAGTGAAAACAAAACTGGCGACAACATCTCTATTTGCACATCCTGTACCCGATGCCCAGTTTTCACTGGTCGTTGACGCATCAGGCACAGCTGTAGGTACAGTGTTGCAACAGCAGCACCAACAACAGTTACAACCTCTCGCATACTTTTTGAGACAGCTGAAACCGGCAGAACAATGTTACAGCATGTTTGACCGTGAACTCCTGGCAATGTAACTCGCAGTGAAATACTTCCAACATTCACCTGAGGGCCGTCAATTTGTGATCTACACTGATCACTGTCCGTTTACATATGCACTGCGTTCTAAGCCAGACAAATATTCTCCCCGTGAAACACGCCACTTGGATTTTGTTTCGCAATTTACCAGCGATATCCGACATATCTCAGGTAAGCAGAATGTAGCGGCAGACGCCTTGTCTCACCTTCCCAGTAATTCTCTGTCCTCACCACCAGATATCAACTTACAGCAGATGGTCTTAAACCAGCCAAGTCTGGACACTTTGGATCCGTTGTCACCTGAATTTGCAACTTGCAAATTCACATACCTGCCCATGCCTATCTCGAACACGCAGATCATTTGTGACACCTCAACGGATTCACCTCGACCATTTGTTCCATTGACTGATCGTAGAGCTGTTTTTGACACCCTACACAATCTGACACACCCCGGATGCAAAGCCACAGTGAAGCTGATTACAGCTAGATTTTTCTGGCCAAATATGAGGTGCGATATCACTGCCTGGATACGTTCCCGTGTATCCTGTCAAAAGTCAAAGGCCTTTTCACATGGTGGCCTGAAGCTATTCCTCTAAATGACATTTTGGCTGAATCCATAGCACAAGACCTTATATCAGGCTGGATATCGCATTACGCAGTTCCCACAACCATCACCACGGACCCTGGTGTACAGTTTGAATCTCATCTATTCCGGGAACTGTACAGGATCTTAGGGATCACACGGATTTGGACAACAAGCTATCACCCAGCTTCTAATGCAATGATAGAATGCTTTCATCGCCAATTGAAAGCAGCATTATGTGCTTACCCTTACCAACAGTGATGAAGCAAATATGTACCGGTTGTCCTTCTTGGCTGTCGTGCATCGATCAAGGAGGACATGGGATACTCTCCAGCCGAACTTGTCTATGGAGTACCTCTATTGTTGCCAGGTCAAATGCTGACCCCAATAGAATTAACAACAACCAATTCAGCTCTGTATGTCAACAGACTGCAAGCTTATTTTAGTAAGCTCCCACCAATACACACTAGGGAACAGACCATAAGATCATCGGTCTCGAAGGACATTTCATCATCTTCTCAGAAAGGATGCCGTGAAAGCCCCTCTGAATCCACCTTATAATAGAAATAATAATAATAGTAGTAGTAATAATAATAATAAAACAAAAAAATCTTGATTAGAATTTGTAGATGAATTAAAATGTTTGGACGCAAAAACGCCTGGAAAGCTTCTAATTTATGGCGGTTTTGTTAAGAAAGGGGATGTAGATCGATTGGATCTTCCTAGAAAAGAAGGTGGTCAAGGTTTACTTAGTGTTATAGTGGGAGGAAGTCTAACTAAAAATATTGTGTGGAAGTAATGAAACTCTTTTTCATAAAGTGAACAGGGGAACATATTAAGATCTGAGGAAAAAAAAGAATCAGAAGTTGCAAGAGAGACAGGGAAAAATTTATTTGGAAAAAAACAGCACTGTATTTCTATTTGCTCTATACCGTCCCCACAACGATGGTATCACCATCTTTGAAAGTATCACAGGTCAAATTAACCACATCTTGAATGTCCATCCCTCAGCCAACATTCACACCTGTGGTGACTTCAACGTCCACAGCGTTGAATAGCTGGTTCACTCTAATAAGACAGATTATGTTTATAATAAGACAGATTATGTTCTGTCATGATTTCTCTCTTGTCTATGATCTAACCCAGATTGTTGACGAATTTGCAAGTCTCCTGAATCTTTTTCTGATTTCCTGCCCTTAACTCATGTTTCATTACATCTCTGCTAGGATCTTCTGATCTCTCGGTTGTCTCAATTAAGATTAAAACTAACAAAAAAATGTCCTCAGATGTCCCTTTCCTCTGCATAGTGTATCCTTACTCTATGGCTAACTTTCCATACATACATATCAGATATACTCTTAAGCTTTATGTTCAAAATAGATGCATTTTCTATAGCAACTGACTTGACAAAGTGACTAACTATTGGCATTGATAGCTATAAAACTTCAACTTAAACCAAATAGCCAACTAAATGTGCTGCTGCAATTGCACATAGAAATTACAATTTTAATTGCTTTAAATGAAACTGATGTTCAGAAACTAAAGCTGCCTATAGCTTGAGTCTGTGATAAATAGTTGTCAACCACCGCAGAAACAAAACCTAATCAGTGACGTGCAATATGATTTCCATTCTGAGAAATCAACTGCCGATGTACTGATGTACTGACAGTAATATCGAAACAGAATTAGTGAATCTATATATGAAGGCTTAGTTTGTAGAGCGCTTGACATATCCAATGCATTTGATATGTCTGGCACAAAGGTCTACTTCATAAGATTTCCAACTACAGAATATCTGGAAATATCCTCTTAACCATCAAATCCTTTCTCTCTGAAAGGTCTATCCAAGTGATCATTGGTGAGTAGAAATTCAAAGCTCACACTATTAACGCTGCAGTGCCTCAGAAATCCATCAACACTCTTCCTGATCTTCAATAACGACCTCCCAAATCATATTCTTCACTTATTCATCGACATCTATGCAAACGGTACTACCATGGTACTACAGTCAAAGGTCTCGCAAGATCAGGATTTTACTGATTCTCTCTCCTCCGACCTGGAGTATGTAGTACAATGGAGTAAAAATGGAGTAAAAATGGCTTTTATACATCCAAAACCAAGCTTCTGTCTTTTCACCACCAATGCTCAGATGCCCACATTGCTCCAATTGAAATGAATGGATGTCATCTCAAAGAAGCACCTGGCTTTGACAAACTTCTGGGATTGACTTTTACCTCTGACCTGAAATGAAAGACCGTTGTTAAAATCACTGGAAAGTTGGTTGCATCATTCTACCGCTCTAGAAAGTATCTTATTTACAATGCAATCATCTACTAATATGGCCTAAAATTGAGTATTGTTGCCACATATATATATATATATATACATGAAGGCTTAGTTTGTAGAGCAATAGCGCTTGACATATCCAAGGCATTTTATATGTCTGGCACAAAGGTCTACTTCATAAGATTTCCAACTACAGAATATCTGGAAATATCCTCTCAACCAAGCCCCCAAAAGCCCCTTCCTGCTTTGACAGGTTAAAAGATGATCTTTTCGCCTCTTTACTCCCTCTTTCTCACAGAAAAGACGTTGGGAGTCTGTCTCTGCGCTATCATTACTTTTATGTTAGACTGAGCTTAAATCTATTGGAGAACTGTCCGTCTGTGAAACGCAATACTGTTTGTCTGCTTCCTGGCCTCATGTAAATAAATTCTTATTAAGTCGTCCATTTAGATAATCTAGTCACACCATGACTGATCGCATCCCATCATGTACTTAACACTTAATCCTTATCCTTGGAAAGTCCCTACTTGATAATTAATAACTTTCCAAGTAAAAAAAAAAAGAAAACTTCATAGTATATTCTTTAAGAATACTAAATTTAGAGATAATGGCAGCTAGAATTGGTTGATCAAAGATGATTTTAAAAGCTCTACTGAGAGTACTTACATGACAGACCAGGAACTCGCACAAGGTCCATTAAACACTAAAGCAATAAAACTGCAGAAACACCGATGTGCAGATCGGGAAGAAATATTAGTGCATATTATATTAGAATGCTCAACATTAATATAAAAAAATAAAAACATGACAAAGTCACTCATGTCCTACACTGGAATGTGGAATGTATGCAAACTCTATGAGAATTGGTGTGAGCATAAACCAGAAGTTGTACAGGAAAACAACAATACCAAACTTCTTTGCAATAGGGATCACCTTCATTTCTTTACATTTCCCATTTCAGATCTTGATGTTTCAAACTGATAATATCCTTGAACATTCAAAACCGGACAAAATATTTTGAAACAAAAACATGATAACTTGCTCAATTATTGACTTCACTGCAAAGAACATGAAGAAATAAAGAAATATCAAGATCTGAAATGGGAAATGTAAAGAAATGAAGGTGATTTCTATTGCAATTTGGGACCCTTGGGACCACAACGAAAAGCCACCACAAATGACTTAACCAGACTGACGAGACACTTTTTTTTTCTCCAAATTTTGAATGTGTAAAGTCAATGGATTGACAGGATGTTCAAGAAAAAATATCAAGTTAAAACCTCCTAACATTACTATGAAATAATAATAATAATAATAAAAATAATGATGATAATAATAACAATAATAATAATAATAAAAATAATAACAATAATAACAACAACAACAATAATAATAATAACAACAACAAGCATGAATAATTAAAAACGCTTAAAGATGTTTAGAATGCCACATGCAAGTTGGATTTTGCTATCGGTCCAGCAAGATGTGACATCTCCTTTATATCAACAGTGTTGAGCTTTTTCATCTTTGTTAAAGATTTTTTCATAACTAAGCTGCAAAATACACTTTCAGTGATAAGACAAACCTATTAGGATAAAAAAAAATCGACCCGATTAAAAGAAGCAACAATTGGAATAAGTTAAGGATAAAGAGTAAAGTTACATAGAAACTTTATCACATATCAGCATATAAATAAATAAAATAGGACAAATTAAGTATAGAAAAAATAAGGGAAGAGTAAGAAAAACAAGAAGAAAAGATAAGAAAGTTACTGTGTAAAACACTTCAAATTCTTGGAAGATATTACAATAGGAAATAGGTGTACTTCAAAATAAAATGAAATAGTTTTCAAATCTGTAAATGATCTGAGGAGGTTCCAAAGAATTAATCTGATTCAGGGTTCTTGAACATGAAGCAATCGTGTATCAGCACTCGTTGTGCATAAAATGTATTTTCATACATATCGAAAGAATTTTAAAGAGGCCCAAGAGGATTGTGCATAATGCAGTGTCAAATTCAGTATACTAATATATATATAAACTAAACAAAAGCCTTTCTTTATACGTTTAAGGAAAAACTGTTCAATGTAAAACAAATTTGAAAAACTGAAAATATGAGATAATAAGATAGGATAATAAAAAGATCAATCATAATGATTAAGGTCTGATATGGACCAGAAGAAAAAAAAATGAAAACTACCCAATTTTTATCTACAGACTAGAGAACATGTGGACCAAATTCAATTTGGTTTTTGCTGGTAAAAGTTGTTACTAATGTGTGAAAATGGAAAAAAATTAGAACTTGGCAAATCGACTTTATGCATTATTTATATACATAAATATAAATTTATACATTTAACTATTTTTAGTTTTGATATTATATAGATTTAGCTCAGATGATAACGAATAAAGCTGGTGAGCTACATATTTTGGTTTGGATCTAGTAGATAGCACAAATACTTTGTTTTACTTTTGAAATCACTAATATATATTGTATACAATATAATAATCAATATGGAATTGGTTCTATAATTATAAATAAATCTGCCTTTTTATTCTCACATCTAACAAGGCACAGTGCTACTTAAAAAAACTGTAAAAACATGCAGATTTCATATTTCTTATTATAGAACCTATTCTCTATTGATTATTATAGTGTAAGGGGCTACAATTTGGAACAAGATTTGCAGGGATACTATGTAGGGAGTTGAGAAGCAAGATACATAACATATAACACTCAGTCAGGGAAGCAGGGACCTGGGATGGAATTCCAAAGTCTAGCAATTCGAGGGAAGAACCTTTTTGAATAGAAGGCTTTATGGCGTCTAGGGCTTTACTGTGTAGGGTGGGATTTTGCTGTTTGTCTGTGACACTTTTTGAACCCCATCTAGGAGCGAGAGCAGCGGCAGATGCACCAGCCCAAATGTGACAACAATATTCCATGCGTGTGCAAATAGTGGTTTTGTAGAGATACAGAATACTCTCAGGCGTAACTTTCTAGCATGGTAAAGGTAGCCCACTTTCCTCATTTGACAATTGCATCAATATATTTGTGCCAGTTCATGTTGTTAAGCAAAGGAGCTTGAGGATAGTACTTTCAGGTAATGTATCATTAGCCATTGCAGTCAGTGGTTGAGAAGGTGTTTTGTAATTATTAAAGAAAATAAGCTTAGAATTGGTGGCATTGAACGTTCATTTACAATCCCATTCCACTACCGACTGGAGTCTTCTTCTAGAATTTTAGCCATTTCCTTCAATATGCTTGTATTTATTTTCTCTTCAAGTTTGTTAGAGAGCGCAGTGTCATCAGCAAATATACCCATCTCAGAGACAATTTTATGAGAAAGGTCGTTTATGAATATCGGAAATAAAGATCCAAGAATTTACCCCTGTGACACACTCGCATATACACACACACACATATATATATATATATATAAATGCAACTTTGTGTGTGTGTGTATGTGTGTGTGAGTGAGTGAGTTCCTTATAGACACCAAAACGGCTGAACAGATTTTCTTTAAAATTTACAGAACTTTAGTGCATAACTTTAGTGTATAAATCTGGGAGTGATCTAAGTTTTGTCTCAAAATACCTCTGATAATTACCGATAATCGAAAATCAAAACTGTTATATTAATTTATCATCGGTAAAGCCATTTTTTTCATGTCGCCGCTTAGCAACAATGATAGAACAACAGGCTGTGAAAATTCTACGTGGTCTGTAGGTTCAAACTCCGCACGTAAATTTCTTAATGTTTTTTTTTTTTTTGTTAACTGGAAATAAGTTTATATAAAATAATTTTATAAAAGAAACAGTAGGTTCTCTCGAGTGCATATATTTTGGACTTAGTTAATGCATTTCGAGCGATTTCACAGATTTCAATGACAATAAAAATATAGGAGTGTGAACTATTTGTTGATCATCGTTCAATCTCGAGCAACGTCGGGTCTCCCTGCTAGAATATATATATATATATATATATATATATATATATATATATATATATATATATATATATATATATATATATATATATATATATATTTTGTTCAGATGTACGATCATCAAAACCAACCTGGAATTTTCGCATATCCAAGAAGGATTTGATTATGCTAAGTATGCATCCAGTATTAACATGATTTAATTTTGATAAGACCATCGTACCAAACCCTGTAAAAGGCCTTAGATATGCCTAACCTCCCCCACATTATCCAGGGTGTAGTATTCAGAGATCACGGTTAGGATATCTGTAGTAGAATGGGCTTGTCTAAAGCCATAAAGGAGTTTATTATCTACTAGCGGGGGTACCCGGCGTTGCCCGAGTATTTGTTTCCGGGACGGGGGGGAGTTTTAAAAAATGTTATGGTAGGTAAGTAGGAAGGATCAAACCTGGAGTCATGAGTAAAAGTAGGAAAATAAAGTGTGAAAAAAAAACAAAAAAAAAAAAAAAACATCTGCAACGTTAACAGTTCGGCCACCAAGAAAAGTCCATTCCAGTTGTTTAGGAAAAAAAAACAAAAAAAAAAAACGACTACGGTAGGTCGGCGCGAACGTGAAAATATAATGTGAATTGTCCAGCACGCTAACCACTACGCCACAGAGCACTGCAGCTTAGTTTAGTGATTTTAAATAACTTCACATGAAAGAACTACAAAGCCAAACCGGTGTTCTCTTCTCAACTGTTCCTTGTGAACGATCCCCAAACGGTGTTAAGTGGTGGCAGGGGGAGGAGGAATTTATTAGAGAGAAAATATTTTACCACTTCCATTGATCTTAACCGATTTTGGCCGTGATTTCTCAGCAGAAAAAGTATAGAAATCTAAGATTATCGAGGAATTTGAGAAATAATAAGCCTATAACACACCTCAGATATTGTTCTGCCGTTTGTGCATATTATATTTGCATGAAATATCTTGATTTATTAATGTCAAAATCAGACGAGAAAAAATGAGTTCATTTTATTTATATAGAGAAGAAGAGATGAGGTGGCAACTTATTCCTTGATTGATTTTTGTGAAGATAGGGAGAAGGCTAATAGGGCGATAATTTAGTGGTCAGTCCTCTCGTCAGAATATTTGAAATAGAAGCAATTGGTACAACAGAAAAAAAAGCTATTAGTTTTTTTCATTTCATTGTTTGGTTTTGGTAATTATGCAGAGAAAAATTGAAACTACAGTTTAACATAACAATTTTGTTCATTAAAATTGAAACTACATTTTCACATAATAATTTCATAAGCAAAAAACACCGTGAATGTTAAATTTCATGCTCCTTTCTCTGCATAATTACCAAAAGAAAACAATGCAATGAAAAATAAACAAAAGCAATAAAATGAAATAACTAATAATAGCAAAGCAATTTTAATGTCTTTTTTTAGGTAAGAATCATACAAATGTAAATAAGTAAACACAAAGAACTTATCTAGTAAGTTAAAACTGTAACTTCGTGTTGCGGGGCCGGTCGTTCTGGGACAATCGACCCAACAACTAACAAGGTAGACACAGGCAAAAAGTAAACAGCAAAAAAGCAAAGAAGAATGACAGACACAGGTTGTTTGATTAAAGACGAGGATTCGCCTTTTATTTGCAAAGGAAGCAAAAATTCGTATGATCTGGATGTTAGTCGCACGTCACGGGGGGCCTAGGTCTGGAGGTCTGGAACAGGGACTCTAGACGTAGCGGTTCAGGGTTGCTTGCTTGGTCTGGAACGATCGGCTAGACGTCAGGGCAATCTGGAAACAGACAGTGGACACTGAGAATGAGGTGATCAGTGTTAAGGAACGAACGACACCGAGAACGGAGGATTAGTGTTAAGGAACGGACGGTCGGTAGGGAGCGAGGTTGCAGGTCTGAGGAGCGAGGTGCAGGAAAGCTGCAGGAAGAAGCTGGGGGCACCGAGGGCTAGAAAGCTACAGGAGTGAGCTGGAGGCGCTCGAGACTGGAAGTGAAGTTCGCTCTCAGGAGGCAAGGGCGGTTTGAACTGCTGCTGGAATCCTCCGGCGCTGAGTTCTGACTTGGCCAAAACGAGCTCTATTCATTTGGCCAGCGTGATGTTAGTGATGTCGCTCCCAATAAAACAAACAAACGACTAATTAATTCTAGAATGAAATTTATGCAATCAAAAGTAGATTGTGAGTTTGTTGATTCCATTTAAATTAATTTTGTCTACAGGGTAAAAAGTCAATCGCCTGTTTTATTCTTATATTTGTTTATTAAAACTACATTCTAGTTGAAACAAAAAAATATTTAAACATATTCATAACCAGTACACTAGAGTAGTTAAAATTAAAACACGCTTATTATTAGTTGTTGTTATTAACAGTCGATTTGTTGTATTTTTTGCTAGGTCCACTAGGTGTATCAGAATTTTTTGGGAATTTTTGACACCCCTAACAGAAAACTTCGAATAAAATATAAAAAACTCGTAATTTCTCTTTTTAAAGTGGGTTGTTTATTTTCTTTATGGAATATACTTCCAAAATAAACTATTAAAGTTGTTTAAAAAATAATAGAAATATTATTTTTATTTTTTCAAAAACAGTGTTTACAAAGTCCCGGTGTGCCATTTTTTTTACGTATGAAATCAATAGAATTTTACGAGTGAAATTTTTTCAAGTTTTAAACTTTAAAAATCTATCAAAATGGCTCAATTTTTACGATATTTTCAGGGTCAATGTGAAATTTTATGCTTTTTGCAATAAACCGAATATAATATTTTAGACAAATGTTTTTTTCTTTTTAATTCACCTCCCCAATTTTGAAATGTCTATTAAAATTTAAATAATTTACTCACCAAAGTTTTATATATCACAAATTTCAGTCGATTTCTACAATTCAGTCGATATCGATTTCTACAATTCAAAAATTACGTAATTTTCTGTTACCAGTGTCGAATTTTCCGTTGCATTAAATAATTATCAGTGATGTTTAAAAATATTTTTATTAACAAAAATGTTTTGTTAATTTTGTAACAGTTTTCGGAACTGTTTTCTTTGAAAGGTTACCTAGAGAATTTATGCAGATTAATTGTTTTTTGTTTTACAAATAAAATAAATTTACATCATATTTTGATGTTATCATTTTAGTTTTAGTGATAATTTAAAAACAATAAGTATTTATTAGTAGTAGCGATAATGTAAAATTAAGTTAAAAATTTAAAAGAATCGGTTTTGGAATCGGAAAATAGGGACACGTTTTTCCGATTCCGGTACCTCCAAAATACATACGATATAAAAAGCATATCACATACAATATAAACAGCATATCATATACGATATAAAATTCATATTACGTACGATATAAAATGCATATTACTGATATAAAAATCATATTACATCTATATATATAAAAGCGCAAATGTATGTATGTATGTATGTATGTATGTATGTATGTATGTATGTATGTATGTATGTTCGCTTTTTCTGTATGTCAACAAAAGGCTTTTTTCAGAGAAGCGGTCGCTCGCTTCACAACTTTAAAAACTTTTTATATCACATCTCAGTTAACAACGAAGCTCGCTTGTCTATTTAATTTGCTCGATTTCGGGAAGATAAATATTCAATATTTGTCACTCACCGCATGTGGGTTAGTCTTTTTCCTATAACATCTTGGGGGGGGGGGGAGCGTTCAGCAGTAAATGAATACTATCCAGCAGTCAAACTTGACCTCATTAACTCATTAAAACGGGCACCTGCTAAATCCAAGTAATTAAATAAATTCAAGCGTGTTTCCGTTAGTATCTCGCGGTGGGGCAATGGTTAACGTCGCACTTTTTTTTCACACTTTAATTTACAACTTTGCCTCAACGGTTCGGGTTCGATCCTCATACTTACTTTTTTCTTTTTAACCCCCCCCCACCTCCAAACACCCGGGCAACGCCGTACGATATAAAAAGCAAATCAACAATGAGCTTGGTCATTATCAGATGGGTGACTACTTCGGAATACAGAATGTTTATATACATCACTGAAGTTAAGAAACAATGTGCTGGTCATTATTTGATGGGTGACTAACTGGGTATACAAAATTCTTTATGTAGATCGCCAAAGTTAAGCAACAATAAGCTTGGTACTTCTCAAATGGGCGACTACTTGGGAATACAAAATGCTTTATGTAGATAACCCATGTTAAATAACAATGAGCTTGGTTATTATCAGATGGTGATTACTAGGGTATGCAAAATGCTTTATGTAGATCACCAAAGGTTAGCAACAAGGAGCTTGGCCATTATTAGATGGGTAACTACTTGGGATTACCAAATGCTCATATAGATCACCAAAGTTAAGCAACAATTATCTTGGTTATTATAGGATGCATAACTATTTGAGGATAAAAAATGCTTTATATAAATCACCAAAGTTAAGTAACATTGTCTTGGTAATTCTCAAATGGGTGACTACTTAGTAATACAAAATGCTTTATGTAGCCTAGCAAAGTTAAGCAACAATGAGCCTGGCCATTATCAGATAGGTGACTACTTGGGAATACAAAATGCTTTATGTAGATCACCAAAGTTAAGCAACAATATGTGAGGTCATTATCAGATAGGTGACAACTTAGGAATACAAAATGCTTTATGTAGATCACCAAAGTTAAGCAACAATATGTGAGGTCATTATCAGATAGGTGACAACTTAGGAATACAAAATGTTTTATGTGGATAACTAAAGTTAAAGAACAATGAGCTTGGTCATCATTACATAAGAGACTACTTGGGTATACAAAATGCTTTATGCAGATCACGAAAGTTAAGCAAAAATGAGCTTAGTCATTATTAGGTGGGTAAATATTTATAATGATTTATGGAGATCACCAAAGATTAGAAGCAAGCTTGAGTCATTATTAGATGGCTTAATACTTGGTAATACAGAATGTTGTATGTAGATCACCAAAGTTAAGCAATACTGAGCTTGGTCATTATTGGATGGGTGATTAATTGGGAACACCAAATGCTTTATGTAGATCACCAACGTTAAGCAACATGAGGCCTGGTCATTATCAGATGGGTAACTACTTGGGGACACCAAATGCTTTATATACATTACCAAAGTTAAGCAACATGGAGCCTTGTCATATGGAAATATTAAATGTTCATGTAGATCACCAAAGTTAAGCGACATTGTCTCGGTCATTCTCAGATGGACAACTACTTGGGAATACAAAATGCTTTATGTAGATCACCAAAGTTAAGCAACATTATTAGATGGTTAACTATTTGGGAACACCAAATGATTTATATAGATCATCAAAGTTAAGCAACATGGAGCCTGGTCATTATCAGATGGGTAACTACTTGGGGACACCAAATGCTTTATATAGATCATTAAAGTTAAACAACATTGTCTCGGGCATTCTCAGATGGGTGACTACTTGGGAATACAAAATAGTTTATATAGATAACCAAAGTTAAGCAACAATGAGCTTGGTCATTATCAGATGGGTAACTACTTTGGAATATTTCATGTATATTCTTAACAGTGGGGTGAGGGATATGAAGACAGAGACTGTTTACGAGTAAACATGACTATTGATTGGTGTGTTTGTAATGAAATAAACAGCTTAGACAATGTCTTAAAGTGATTATTTTAGTAATAGGGAGGGGGCGATAATGTGGGTTAAATCATAAGAAATGGTTGTCGAAATTAGTTACATATCCAAGTATTATTAAAAATGATGAAATTCGACTTATTTGATGCTTTTGCAATGAAATAAACAGCCCAAACAATGTGTCAAAGTTATTTTAGTAATAGGGGGCAATAATGTGGGTTAAATCATGAAAAATGATTGTCGAAATTAGTAATATATTCAAGAATTATGAAAAATTATGAAATGTGAGTTATTTGATTGGTGTGTTTTTAATGAAATAAACAGTCCAGATAATGTCTCAAAGTTATTATTTTAGTAATAGGGGGCAATAATGTGGGTTAAATCATAAAAATGGTAGAAATTAGTAACATATCCAAGAATTATGCAAAATAATGAAATGTGAGTTATTTTATTGGTGATTGTGTAATGAAATTAATGGCCAAGACAATGTATGAAAGTTTTTATTTTAGTAAGAGCGGGGTGATAATGTGGGTTAAATCATGAAAAATTAGTAACGTATCCAAGAATTATAGGATTCAATGAGATAAGCCCAAATATATACTAGCAGAATACCCGGAGTAACCCAGGATTGAGTGAGGTACATGCAAATGTATGCTAGCAGAATACACGGGTGCCTGGAATTGAATGAGATAGATGCAAATATATACTAGCAGAATACCAGGCGTTGTCTGGGATTGAATGAGATTGATTGAAATATATACTAGCAGAATTCCAGGCATCTCCCGAGATTTTATAAGGCAGGTGCAAATAAATACTAATAGACTACCTTGCATCGCCTGGGATTGAATAAGATAGGTACAAATACAGAATACACCAATACTTGGCGTCGTTCGAGATTGTATAAGATGGCTGAACTAGCAGAATACTCAGCATTGCTCAAGATTGAATGAGATATCTCCGGCGTCGCCCGGGATTGAAGGATATTGATGGAAATATCTATTAGCAGAATTCCTGACGTTGCACCGGTTTGAATGAGATAGGGGCACATTTATACTAGCAGAATAATCAGCGTCACTCTGGATTAAATAAGGGTGGTAGAATATAAAGTTTGTACCAGAAATGGCTTAAACAATTTTCTATCTCAAAATTACTTTATTTGTGAAGTCGATTCCGAATATGGCTTACAGAGTTTACGATCTCAAAATTAGATTAATACATATATATTTGTTTACTATGAACGTTTACTAGGCAAGTTTCTATAGGGGTGATCTATTTTTTAAAAAAAATTTTATGTTATAATCCGGGCATGGTGTGATGGTTGGAGAGGTGGGTAGAAAGAAGCATGACTATGTTAATTTTAAGTTCTCTTTTGAGGGTTGGGTTAATTTTCTCTTTTGGGGGTTTTAGGGTCAAAAAGTATGTGAAATTGTTTCATATATGCATTTAAATTACCCGTCTTAGTGTAGGTAAAATTATTTTAAATGTGTGTTTACAAATGTAAAATTATTTCATATACAAAGGTAAAATTATTTCATATACATACTGTAAAGTACCTACCCTAGGAAAGACACAATTATTGCATACGTTTAATACCCGTCCTAGCTATGTAAAAAAAATTATGCTCGAAATAGCTAAAGGTACATAAAATTCCTCTCTCCTAAGAATAACAAATATATGCAAAATCAAATTCAATTTTCGCATTGTCTATACGGTTCCTAGCAACGCCGGGTAGTTCCGCTAGTACGATATAAAAAGCATATTACATCTGATATAAAATTCATATGACATCTGATATAAAAAGCATATTGCATACCATATAAATTCCTATTACATACGATATAAAATGCATAGTACATACGATATAAAATGCATAGTACATACGATATAAAATGCATATTATGTAAGATATAAAATTCATATAACATACGATATAAAAAGCATATTACGTAAGATATAAAATTCATGTTGCATACGATATAAAAAGCATATTACATGTGATATAAAGCATGTTACATACGATAAAAATGCAAATTACATACGATATAAAGTTCATACTACATACGATATAAAGTTCATACTACATACGATATAAAAAGCATACTACATACGATATAAAAAGAAGAATACACAGGATAATTAAAAGCATATTACATACGATAAAAATTCATATTACAAACGATATTAAATGCATATTACGTCCGATAGAAAAAGCATATTACGTACGATATAAAAGTATATTATATACGATATGAAAAGTATATTACGTCTGATATAAGAAGCATATAACATAAAAGAATATTCCATACGATATAAAATTCATATTACATGCAATATAAAAAGCATATTATATCTTATATAAACAACATATTACATATGATATAAAAAGCATATTATATACGACATAAAAAGGATATTACATCTGATATAAAACGCATATTACATACGAAATAAAAAGCATATTACATACGATATAAATTAATATTCAATACGATATAAATTAATATGACATACAATATAAAAATCATATATCTTATATAAAAACATATTACATATGATATAAACAGCATATAACATTTGATATAAAAAGCAAATTTATACGATATAAAAAGCTTATTACATACGATATAAAAAACGGATTACATATAATATAAAACACATATTCTATTTGATATATAAAGCATATTACATATAATATCAAAAGCATATTACATACAATAAAAAAACATATTACATACAATAAAAAAGCATATTGCATACGATATAAAAAGCGTAATACATACGATATAAAATTACTATTGCATACGATATAAAGTTACTATTACATACGATACAAAAACCATATTACACAAGACATAAAACATATGTTTTATGTCTTGTGTAATACATACGTTTTATGTCTTGTGTAATACATACGATATAAAAAACATTAAATCTGATATAAAAATCCTATTACATACGATATAAAATTACTATTACATACGATATAAAATTACTATTACATACGATATAAAGTTACTATTACATACGATACAAACACCATATTACACAAGACATACAAAATATATTACATACGATATAAAAAACATTAAATCTGATATAAAAATCCTATTACATACGATATAAGCATATTAGATACGATATAAAAATCGTATTCCATACAATATAAAAAGCACATTACATACGATATAAACACATATTGCATCTGATATAAAAAGCATATTACATTCGATATACACTTAATATAACATACGATATAAAATGCATATTACATCTTATATAAAAAGCATATAATTTGCGATATAAAAAGCATATAGCATACGATATGAAAAACATATTACATCTGATGTAAAAAGCATATTACATACGATGTAAAAAGCATATTACATACGATGTAAAAAGCATATTACATACGATGTAAAAAGCATATTACATACGATGTAAAAAGCATATTACATACGATGTAAAAAGCATATTACATCTGATAAAAGCATATTAGATAATATGTAAAATTTATATTACATACGATAAAAATGCATATTCAATCTGTTATAAAAATATATTACATACGATGTAAAATGCATATTACATACGATGTAAAAACATATTACATACGATATAAAATCATATTAAATACGATAAAATAGCATGATCTAAAAAGCATATTACATATGATACAAAAAGTATATTATATACAATGTAACATTCATATTACATACGATATAAAATGCATAAAATGCTTACATAAAAGAATATTACATGAGATATAAAAAGAATATTACATAGGATATAAAAAGGACATTGCATACTATATAAAAACATATTACATCCTATACAGGACGAATAATATATACGATATAAAAGGTATATTACATACGATATAAAAAGCAAACGAAAACGATATAAAAAACATTACATAAAAAGAATATTACATACTATATAAAAATCATATTACATACGATATAAACAGCATATTAGATACGACATAAAATTTATATTGCATACGATATAAAATTACATACAATATTAAAAGCATATTACATAAGATACAAAAAGCATATTACATCTAATATAAAAAGCACATTAAATACGAGTTAAAACATATTACACACGATATAAATCGCATATTAAATACGATACAAAAAGCGTATTACATACAATATAGACAGCATATTACGTACTATATGAAATTAATATTACATACGATATAAAATTCATATTAAATACGATATAAAATGCATATTACATATTATATAAAATTCATATTACATACGATATACAATTCAGAGTTTATACGATATACAATTCAGAGTTTATACGATATACAATTCAGAGTTTATACGATATAAAATGCATATTAAATACGATATGAAAAGAATATTACATTTGATATAAAAGAATATTACACATGACATCATATAACACACGATATAAAATGCATACAACATCTGATATAAAACGCATATTATATAGTATATAAAAAGCATACTACTTACGATAGAAAAAGCATATTACATACGATATTAAATTCATATTTCATACGATATAAAAAGCATCTTACATCTGAGATAAAAACATAAAATTCGATATAAAAACCATATTACATACGATATAAAAAGCATATTCCATACGATAAAAAATTCATATTACATGCAATACAAAAAGCATATTAAATCTAATACAAAAGCATATTACATCATATGTAAGAGCATATTACATACGATATAAAAATCCTATTACATACGATATAAAAGCATATTATATACGATATTAAATTCATATTACATACGATATAAAAAGCATATTACATACGATGTTAAAAACATATTACATACGAGAAAAAAAGCATTACATAGGATATAAAAAGCATCCGATACAAAAAGCATATTACATACGATTCAAAATAAATATTACATGCGATATAAAGAGCACATTACATACAATATAAAACACATATTGCATACGATATAAAAAGCATATTACACACGATCAAAAAGCGTATTAAATACGATATTAAAAGCATATTACATACGATATAAAAAGCATACTACATACGATATAAAAAGCATATTACATACGATATTAAATTCATATTACATACGATATAAAATGCATTAATACGCATAAGGATGATATAAAGATATGAATGTAAATGAAATATACATTCGAACTGTTATAAAGTTTAATTAAACTACTGTCTCGTTCAAAGGGTAAATGCAAAAGTGTCTGTTATGATGAAAACTTACTGTCATGTAGATGTGTTTTACACGGAAGCTGGACAGGAAATACGCTATACTAGTAGAGGCCATTTTGATTTTCAGCAATGTGGTGACCCTATAAAAGATCAATTTTGTGAACGCTTTTTGAGATCAAGCTCTGCGTTTTACACAAACACAAAAGGATGAAAACGATAAAAATGAAATATGAAAGGAATAAAACAGGAAGCAAAAAGGAAACATAAAAACGATAAAAAGAAAAGAAAAAGAGAAAAGGAACAAAACGAAATCGGAGATAAGTCACGTGCATCACGAAAGAGCTGAAAACGTATGCTCATAACGCTACCCTGTTAGGAGAAATGAAACGGAAAAGAACACATGAAAACTTACGTAGGTCTAGATCATCTCATATACCAACGTATACTTTCACAGTGACACATTGTCTAATACGCACATACGCATTATAGTGATACACGTTTATACACACTAACAAACATATAGAGACACACATCCGTAAACTACGTGTCTGATATTTACTGAACATTTTCTTACCAGAACACAAGACTTTCCTAAACGAACATTTCTGACTAAAATGTCTTCAATCTTTTTGTAAAGTTAATATTATATCATATTTTTTTATTTAATCATGTTTTTGTTGACTTTTCATTTACAAACACTGTTCATGTTAACATTTGCTAGTAACGATTCTACCCCCTCAATATTTAATTCATTTTTATATGCATACACGACCGCTTGTTAGACATAACATAACTTTTAGATTTATTCTCGGTGCGATTCCTGGCAATACCCAAAGACGTTATTATCTCCGATCTTACCAAAGCCATACAAAAAAGATGATAAGGAACAAAAGATTTTAGTTCAAGAAAAAAGCAAAAATAAATAAATAAATAAAATAAAAATAAATAAAAATAAAATAGAAGAAAGCTGTCAAAAAACAATAAAAAAACAAAAGAATAAGAAAAAAAGTTTAAAATAACAAAAATCAACAAACCAACCAGAAAAAAAAACTATAATAGATTAAAATGTTATACGATAAAATAACGATAAAAACGATCAAGAAGTTCAAAAACATGTACACATTGGTTGAAAAAATAAAAAAGAGACAAAGAAGCAATAATAAAAAATAAAGAACGCATGCGCAAACATGATAAACTGTACAACATAAAACGAGCAAGAACAACTGTTAAAGAATAAAAAGAAGTCTTGTGATGAAAAGAAAGCATTGGAAAAAACAATAGAAGACAGAATTCAGTTGTAAGTCAATTATTGATTTTCCTTTACGATATTTCTTGGAGGTTTGAACACAGGTGCACGTTTGAAAGTTTTACTTATAGTTGCCAGTCTTTACAAATATGGAGGCCTGTACATTGGCATTGTTTTCTTTTTATCGAAAGGTGCAGCCGTTTAAATACGTGTTTACTTCCACCCTTCTTTATTTCCGGCAGTAGCCCATCGAGGTACGATGACATTGGTTACCATAAAATAAAACTTATAAGACTGTATCTATGACTAAATGAGATGAACGAGAAAAACGATAAGACCGCGCAGCGCCAATGTTACGGAGGAATCTCGGATCGCGACAATTTTTAGTTATTATCAGAACAGTCATCTTTATTATGACCTTAGGGGCTACTTATCAAAATTCGTTATGACCGAAAAATCAATTAAGAAAATACATAGAAAAATAAAAATATACTCATCGAAAGCACATAAACATAAACATAGAAATATATAAACACATCAAAACACAAAAATATATACACATACAAACATATAAACATATACACACAGAAATATAGAAATATATGCACATAGAAATGCATAAAGTAGGTATAAAAATGCATAAACATAGAAAATTACATAAATGCATAAACATAGAAAAATACAGAGAAAAATATACATATACAAATATAAACATATACATATATACACAAAATATTATCATATACGTATATACAAACTGATATACACAAGGAAATACATAAACATATACATAAAATATATTAACACATACACATAACATATATAAACATATTAAAAGAATTACATAAACACACATAGAAATACATAAACATATACACATAAAAATATATAAACATATACACATAGAAATACATAAACATATACACAGAAATACATAAACACATACACATTAAATATGTAAACACATACACATTGAAATATATAGACATATACAAATTGAAATATATAGACATATACAAATTGAAATATATAGACATATACAAATTGAAATATATAGACATATACAAATTGAAATATATAGACATATACAAATTGAAATATATAGACATATACAAATTGAAATATATAGACATATACAAATTGAAATATATAGACATATACAAATTGAAATATATAGACATATACAAATTGAAATATATAGACATATACACATTGAAATATATAGACATATACACATTGAAATATATAGACATATACACATTGAAATATATAAACATATACACATTGAAATATATAAACATATACACATTGAAATATATAAACATATACAAATTGAAATATATAAGCATATACACATTTAATATATAATTATATACACATTTAATATATAAGCATATACACATTTAATATATAAGCATATACACATTAAATATATAAACATATACACATTAAATATATAAACATATACACATTAAATATATAAACATATATACATTAAATATATAAACATATACACATTAAATATATAAACATATACACATTAAATATATAAACATATACACATTGAAACCTATAAACACATACACATTGAAACCTATAAACACATACACATTGAAACCTATAAACACATACACATTGAAATATATAAACACATACACATTGAAATATATAAACACATACACATTGAAATATATAAACACATACACATTGAAATATATAAACACATACACATTGAAATATATAAACACATACACATTGAAATATATAAACACATACACATTGAAACCTATAAACACATACACATTGAAACCTATAAACACATACACATTGAAATATATAAACACATACACATTGAAATATATAAATACATACACATAGAATTACATAACCATTGAAATGTATAAATATTGCTGTTCCGACTTCAACTCTTTTCAATCCTTCTCTCTTTCTTGAGATAGAAATATAACAGCTGGGTTGGAAAGTTGGATTGAGGTGTCAGCGCGTTAACCGGTAGAAATTGCTTGGGCAACACAATTGGCATTATCCGGTAAGAACATCTGAGGCGATTAGCAATAAACTAACCTCTACTCAAAGCGAGAAGACACGCCTGTGAGCGTGGACCACATAAAACTGCACACAGCCCAATCAACAGAGAAATGGCCATTAAAGGACTACTTTAAATTCTGTTGATTTGGTACTGAAGTAAAAACCTGATCATGATGAATTGGGTATTTATTATCTCGCACCGGTAGAGACACGTTAGACAAGTGGGGTTGAGAAGTAAGCACCACGAAGGAGAGACACTCTGACCTACAAAAAATGATAGGATAGCTACGTTGGTATTCCCTGGTAAGGGTAAAATAAACCAAAATCTTCTCGAAGAGAGAAGGCAAAGCGTGGGAGAAATGTCACATCACGGTCAGAAAGTGAGATTGAGAAGTATGCATCCCCGAGGAAGCGTATTCTTGATCTGCAAAATATGTTTATTAAACTTTGCAATAGAAAACGACAATCGGTAAAGTTTAGAGTTTTTATTTTGTTTTGCATCTCCGACAAAGCACAAATCTTTTGATTGTCGCTTGTGAAGTATTGGGTAACATAAATATGAGAGAGAGAGAGAGAGAGAGAGAGAGAGAGAGAGAGAGAGAGAGAGAGAGAGAGAGAGGGGGGGGTACTGTGTAAGGGAAGAGATTACTTCCGTTTTGCGGTTAACTTAGCTTTTCTGGTATGGATTTCTGATCTAGAGTCAAATATCTTGGCCAGCGCCTTGTGTCTAAGCCGCTGGGAGTGTTTTTTTCCTTGTGAATATGAACAATCACGGTTCATACGAATTTTGTTTTTTGGATCGCCAATAAACTATTGAATTATGTATCGTCTCGTGGTTTGTTTTGAGAATATTTTCCCCATGGTTGTCAACAAACACACTTCAAATGAAACATGGCGGACTCGGACTGTTGCCGTTATCATCAAAAAGGACCAGTTGATGAGTAGGGCTAATTAATTGGCCACTCAGTTCATTTATAATAGTAAATACCAATGAAACCATTTTTGAAATGAATCAACATTAGATTGATAATATGGGAGGGGTGAAGATTGTGTAGCTCAACAACGCAAACTGTAAAATAATCAAGAAAAACCTAAAGCAATAAAACATGCTGAGTAATGCCTCCATAGATTACATGATTTATAATGTTTTCTAACTTGTGTAAACAATTGCTTCAAAATAGAATTTTTCATAACAAAATGTCTCCGCATATGTCGAGATGAAAAATCGAAATATACCAACAATATTTTGTAGTAAGGGAAGTCTACGAAAATGTCAAAGAAATTAAAATACGGTAACACTATTTGATAATAAATGGAGTCTGTGAGATAAAAAAAAACAAAACAAAAAAAAACAAACGATTACGTATGAATTTGGAGATAAGGTATTTTGAAATAGCAAGTTAAATTAATTCAGTTGGTGTAAATCTAAAATTTGGTGGTAGGCTGTAATACTTTCTTTCCACAATCAAGTAAGAAAGGGAATCAACAGTGCAAAGGCGTGTGAACTTATGAATTAACTAATAAATAAACCTATAATTATGAGTTATGAATTAACTAATAAATAAACCTATAATCATGAGTTATGAATTAACTCATAAATAAACCTATAATCATGAGTTATGAATTAACTCATAAATAAACCTATAATTATGAGTTATGAATTAACTCATAAATAAACCTATAATCATGAGTTATGAATTAACTCATAAATAAACCTATAATCATGAGTTATGAATTAACTCATAAATAAACCTATAATCATGAGTTGCGAATTAACTCATAAATAAACCTATAATCATGAGTTATGAATTAACTCATAAATAAACCTATAATCATGAGTTATGAATTAACTCATAAATAAACCTATAATCATGAGTTATGAATTAACTTATAAATAAACCTATAATCATGAGTTATGAATTAACTTATAAATAAACCTATAATTATGAGTTATGAATTAACTTATAAATAAACCTATAATTATGAGTTATGAATTAACTTATAAATAAACCTATAATTATGAGTTACGAATTAATGCATTCTTTACATTGCTAGTTAATTCCAAATGCATTCCAGTCACTATGAAAGATATCAGCCAAGTAATCGAGAAGATCAGTTCAGTCGAGGGAATCTAAATGCACTATGATGAGCATGATGAAGTGGGAATATCGAATGTTGCCGACAATTTGGATTAATGTGGATAAGGATTTATATCCGGAATAGCTTTTTAAAACCCCGGTCATTGTTGATAGCGTTTTGTTGCTGAAGATTTTGGAGAAAATGCTTGGCATTAAAAGAATCGGGATAAGAAAAAATACCGTTAATCAGATTTTGACGAAAACCAAACAACGTTGTATAATCGATTTTGGAAAAACTGATTCAATTTAAGAATAGGCCAAAAACAAAAGAGAAAGAAAGAGAAATAGATGGGGAGAGAGAAAGAGAGAGAGAGAGAGAGAGAGAGAGAGCATCATAAAGAAGAAAAAAGAAGACGAGATAAACGAATTGTTAAGGCAAAATGAGTTCATTAATTTATGAGTAAATCCCGCACGCGCATACACAAGCACGCACGCATGCACATACACATCAGTGGCCTTACCAGACAAGGGAAACAATCCAACAAAGAAAAACCCTAAGCAAAATTTATCCCAAAGCAGCAAAACTAGCTATTACGTTACGCATGCATATTCGTAATGCCGTCTTTCAACCTCTCATCTGACAAATTCTTTTTTTTTTTTTTACTTTTCACACTTTTGCACGGGTTTCTCCGGTTAAATCCTTAATATAAAGTTCTGCATGGGTTCGAATACCCTGTATATCAAGTTTCATGTCTGTAGATCAAGAACTAACAGAGTTTGGTAGGCAATATTTTTTATAAGAGCCAGATACGCCCAAGGATTGAGTATTGTTGCCAAATCTGGGCAGGAGCTGCTAGAAATACCTTATCCTGCATTATATAGCTAGAAATACCTTATCCTGCATTATATAGCTAGAAATACCTTATCCTGCATTATATAGCTAGAAATACCTTATCCTGTATTATATAGCTAGAGAATTGCATCAGCAGGTAGATATCTACTGGACCTATAGAAGGATCCCACCATTTTCCCAGCGACCTTGGAAACAGATTTGATGTACGTGTTCCATTTCAGATCAGGAATAATGGTCAAGCCCAGGAGCTTGTCAAAACATGGAGCCTCCCCAATGGAGCCATTCATTTCAATTGATGTCAAAACAGACTTCGTAGCCTAGTGGGTGATGCCCTTTTCTCTTCCCTGCAACCTCTTTCTCACAGAATAGACGTTGCGAGTTTGTCTCTACTTTATCGTTATTTCATGGCAAGTGCTCATCTGAGCTCCAATCTATGGTTCTCCCCTCGCCAAACTTTCATGAGAAACACTTGTCTAGCTGAAAACAATATCAATAATTTCCCCCCCCACTCTTTATATATATATAGATTCAATAAACAAAGCTTTTTTCTTAACTGCTCACTTGTAGAACTCTCTTCCATTCGCCTGCTTTCCGGCTGACTATATATGGTCGTCTTCAAGTACAACGTAGACAAGTTTTTGATGAGCCGGTCCCCTTAAGTAATCCAATTTACCAAATTTCCACTAACTAACAATTACTACGGCATTGTCCCATTCACCACTATATGCTTATTAACCCGTATCCTCGAGTGGCCTCTGGGCTTTGATAAGTGGTGACTCCTTTGTAAAAAATGTTCCTGTAAAAATTAAATAATTTTGTTTTAATTGTTACACTTACAATGCTTTATTTACATAAAAAAGCCAATAAATTCATGCATTTTTTATTACTGAAAATCGTATTATATATATATATATATATATATATATATATATATATATATATATATATATATACGAGCAAACAGTTAATAAAACATGTTAAAAAACACTTTGAAATGAGTTAAAAACATATTTAATCTGAAAAGGAAACACTAGATAAATGGATAGTCCTTAATCCGCGGAGTTTCGAAGAAATACTTTTCTTCTCATCAGAGGGTAGGAATTAGCAAAACGCGTGATCGGATTTTGCATGCAAAAGTATTTGATGAAACAACAGGTAAGTCAAAGATCTTACTTGAAAACAAAAAAAGTGAAGCAGAGGGAATATGGTGAAGAAAAAGGTGATTACACATGAATGGATATATATATAAAGAGGTTTGTTGCTTGTAAAATGTTTATATTCTTCGCAATCATAGCGATCAAGAGTTATTTTGCTTTGGCTGATACGTATTATTGTTATAACAACCCCTCCATTCAATGCAACACAATAAAAGCAAAGAACGAAAAAAAGAAAAACATAATGAAAAAGAAAAAGCCAACAATCATATTTCTAATTTTGCTTTTCCGTATTCGGCAAAAGTTGGCAACAAAAGTAACTACTGATTATATGTAACATGAATTTCTTTTCTCTTTCAGTTGACAGTCGTAGCGAATTAGTTACAATGACAGAGATGATAATAAAAACAAAAACAAAACAAAAAACGTTACTCTCTACACGAATTCATGTAGTATTCAACATGGAGGATAATAATGTCTGTTTCTCGATCCGTTAGATAACAGCGTTTTTTTTTTGTTTTTATTTGTGAAGCCTTTCTCTTTATACATAGATATGGTCGCTAAACCATGACTAAACCAGTTATATGCACGAACAATATATTTCAGGCAAAAAGAAAACAAAAAAGGTCACACGCGCGAAAAAACAAACAAACAAAATACAACAACAAAAACAGACTGTGACACCCATTGAGATCAGATTAAATTGTTTAAATCATAAAAAAGGTATTACATTTTTATACCTTACTTTGTAAAATGTATAAAAGTGCACTTTGAAGATAAATAAATTTCAAATTGAATCTTGTACCTTTATTTTTAAAGCATTTAAAAACATTTTGATTAAAATTTTCATGACTTGGATGAAATGCTTTTCTAACTTGTATAACTATAATCATATTTATAACCATATTTAATGCTCCTGCGGATTCTGACGATTTATTTTTTTCAGGCCTTACTTTAATATATTTTCTCTTCAAAGAGGGGCAAGGTAGAACCTTGCTTTTAGTTGGGCTTCCTTAATTTTAATTAGTGCAGTAGTTCTCTGGAGGCTTCCTGCATATTCCTTTGAAAAACGATCTTTAATTTATTATTCCTTATTAAATGATGGGGTTTTACCTATTACGGTGAATTCTATTTATCCAAAGTTTCTACATCGTACATAATTGCGTAGAATTTAGGGTGAAAATGTTCTAGCAGAAGGACTATATATGAAGTCCGTCTGCTGGAAGATTTTCATCCTAAATTCTACGCAATTGATACACAATGTAGTAACTTTGGATAAATAAAATGCATCGTAAAAACCCATCATCTAAAAAGTAAAATGCATCGTAAAAACCCATCATCTAAAAAATAAAATGCATCGTAAAAACCCATCATCTAAAAAATAAAATGCATCGTAAAAACCCATCATCTAAAAAATAAAATGCATCGTAAAAACCTATCATCTAAAAAATAAAATGCATCGTAAAAACCTATCATCTAAAAAATAAAATGCATCGTAAAAACCCCATCATCTAACAAATAAAATGCATCATAAAACCTCATCATCTAAAAAATAAAATGCATCGTAAAAAGCTATCATCTAAAAAATAAAATGCATCGTAAAACCCATCATCTAAAAAATAAAATGCATCATAAAACCCCATCATCGAAAAAAAAAATGCATCGTAAAAACCCATCATCTAAAAAATAAAATGCATCGTAAAACCCCATCATCTACAAAATAAAATGCATCGTAAAAACCCATCATCTAAAAAATAAAATGCATCGTAAAAACCCATCATCTAAAAAATAAAATGCATCGTAAAAACCCATCATCTAAAACAGAAAATGCATCGTAAAAACCCATCATCTAAAAAATAAAATGCATCGTGAAAACCCATCATCTAAAAAATAAAATGCATCGTAAAACCCCATCATCTAAAAAATAAAATGCATCGTAAAAACCCATCATCTAAAAAATAAAATGCATCGTAAAACCTCATCATCTAAAAAATAAAATGCATCATAAAACCTCATCATCTAAAAAATAAAATGCATCGTAAAACCTCATAATCTAAAAAATAAAATGCATCGTAAAACCCCATCATCTAAAAAATAAAATGCATCGTAAAACCCCATCATCTAAAACATAAAATGCATCGTAAAACCCCATCATCTAAAAAATAAAATGCATCGTAAAACCTCATCATCTAAAAAATAAAATGCATCGTAAAAACCCATCATCTAAAAAATAAAATGCATCGTAAAAACCCATCATCTAAAAAATAAAATGCATCATAAAACCTCATCATCTAAAAAATAAAATGCATCGTAAAAACCCATCATCTAAAAAATAAAATGCATCGTAAAAACCCATCATCTAAAAAATAAAATGCATCGTAAAACCTCATCATCTAAAAAATAAAATGCATCATAAAACCTCATCATCTAAAAAATAAAATGCATCGTAAAACCTCATCATCTAAAAAATAAAATGCATCATAAAACCTCATCATCTAAAAAATAAAATGCATCGAAAAACCTCATCATCTAAAAAATAAAATGCATCGTAAAACCTCATCATCTAAAAAATAAAATGCATCGTAAAAACCCATCATCTAAAAAATAAAATGCATCGTAAAAACCCATCATCTAAAAAATAAAATGCATCATAAAACCTCACCATCTAAAAAATAAAATGCATCATAAAACCTCATCATCTAAAAAATAAAATGCATCGTAAAACCTCATCATCTAAAAAATAAAATGCATCGTAAAACCTCATCATCTAAAAAATAAAATGCATCGTAAAAACCCATCATCTAAAAAATAAAATGCATCATAAAACCTCATCATCTAAAAAATAAAATGCATCGTAAAACCTCATCATCTAAAAAATAAAATGCATCGTAAAACCTCATCATCTAAAAAATAAAATGCATCGTAAAAACCCATCATCTAAAAAATAAAATGCATCGTTAAACCTCATCATCTAAAAAATAAAATGCATCGTAAAAACCCATCATCTAAAAAATAAAATGCATCGTAAAACCTCATCATCTAAAAAATAAAATGCATCGTAAAAACCCATCATCTAAAAAATAAAATGCATCGTAAAACCTCATCATCTAAAAAATAAAATGCATCGTAAAAACCCATCATCTAAAAAATAAAATGCATCGTAAAAACCCATCATCTAAAAAATAAAATGCATCATAAAACCTCATCATCTAAAAAATAAAATGCATCGTAAAAACCCATCATCTAAAAAATAAAATGCATCGTAAAACCTCATCATCTAAAAAATAAAATGCATCGTAAAAAGCTATCATCTAAAAAATAAAATGCATCGTAAAACCCATCATCTAAAAAATAAAATGCATCATAAAACCCCATCATCGAAAAAAAAAATGCATCGTAAAAACCCATCATCTAAAAAATAAAATGCATCGTAAAACCCCATCATCTACAAAATAAAATGCATCGTAAAAACCCATCATCTAAAAAATAAAATGCATCGTAAAAACCCATCATCTAAAAAATAAAATGCATCGTAAAAACCCATCATCTAAAACAGAAAATGCATCGTAAAAACCCATCATCTAAAAAATAAAATGCATCGTGAAAACCCATCATCTAAAAAATAAAATGCATCGTAAAACCCCATCATCTAAAAAATAAAATGCATCGTAAAAACCCATCATCTAAAAAATAAAATGCATCGTAAAACCTCATCATCTAAAAAATAAAATGCATCATAAAACCTCATCATCTAAAAAATAAAATGCATCGTAAAACCTCATAATCTAAAAAATAAAATGCATCGTAAAACCCCATCATCTAAAAAATAAAATGCATCGTAAAACCCAATCATCTAAAACATAAAATGCATCGTAAAACCCCATCATCTAAAAAATAAAATGCATCGTAAAACCTCATCATCTAAAAAATAAAATGCATCGTAAAAACCCATCATCTAAAAAATAAAATGCATCGTAAAAACCCATCATCTAAAAAATAAAATGCATCATAAAACCTCATCATCTAAAAAATAAAATGCATCGTAAAAACCCATCATCTAAAAAATAAAATGCATCGTAAAAACCCATCATCTAAAAAATAAAATGCATCGTAAAACCTCATCATCTAAAAAATAAAATGCATCATAAAACCTCATCATCTAAAAAATAAAATGCATCGTAAAACCTCATCATCTAAAAAATAAAATGCATCATAAAACCTCATCATCTAAAAAATAAAATGCATCGAAAAACCTCATCATCTAAAAAATAAAATGCATCGTAAAACCTCATCATCTAAAAAATAAAATGCATCGTAAAAACCCATCATCTAAAAAATAAAATGCATCGTAAAAACCCATCATCTAAAAAATAAAATGCATCATAAAACCTCACCATCTAAAAAATAAAATGCATCATAAAACCTCATCATCTAAAAAATAAAATGCATCGTAAAACCTCATCATCTAAAAAATAAAATGCATCGTAAAACCTCATCATCTAAAAAATAAAATGCATCGTAAAAACCCATCATCTAAAAAATAAAATGCATCATAAAACCTCATCATCTAAAAAATAAAATGCATCGTAAAACCTCATCATCTAAAAAATAAAATGCATCGTAAAACCTCATCATCTAAAAAATAAAATGCATCGTAAAAACCCATCATCTAAAAAATAAAATGCATCGTTAAACCTCATCATCTAAAAAATAAAATGCATCGTAAAAACCCATCATCTAAAAAATAAAATGCATCGTAAAACCTCATCATCTAAAAAATAAAATGCATCGTAAAAACCCATCATCTAAAAAATAAAATGCATCGTAAAACCTCATCATCTAAAAAATAAAATGCATCGTAAAAACCCATCATCTAAAAAATAAAATGCATCGTAAAAACCCATCATCTAAAAAATAAAATGCATCATAAAACCTCATCATCTAAAAAATAAAATGCATCGTAAAAACCCATCATCTAAAAAATAAAATGCATCGTAAAACCTCATCATCTAAAAAATAAAATGCATCGTAAAAACCCATCATCTAAAAAATAAAATGCATCGTAAAACCTCATCATCTAAAAAATAAAATGCATCGTAAAAACCCATCATCTAAAAAATAAAATGCATCGTAAAACCTCATCATCTAAAAAATAAAATGCATCGTAAAAACCCATCATCTAAAAAATAAAATGCATCGTAAAACCTCATCATCTAAAAAATAAAATGCATCGTAAAAACCCATCATCTAAAAAATAAAATGCATCATACAACCTCATCATCTTAAAAATAAAATGCATCATAAAACCTCATCATCTAAAAAATAAAATGCATCGTAAAACCTCATCATCTAAAAAATAAAATGCATCGTAAAACCTCATCATCTAAAAAATAAAATGCATCGTAAAACCTCATCATCTAAAAAATAAAATGCATCGTAAAAACCCATCATCTAAAAAAAAAAATGCATCGTAAAAACCCATCATCTAAAAAATAAAATGCATCGTAAAAACCCATCATCTAAAAAATAAAATGCATCATAAAACCTCATCATCTAAAAAATAAAATGCATCGTAAAACCTCATCATCTAAAAAATAAAATGCATCATAAAACCCATCATCTAAAAAATAAAATGCATCATAAAACCTCATCATCTAAAAAATAAAATGCATCGTAAAACCCCATCATCTAAAAATAAAATGCATCGTAAAAACCCATCATCTAAAAAATAAAATGCACCGTAAAAACCCATCATCTAAAAAATAAAATGCATCGTAAAAACCCATCATCTAAAAAATAAAATGCATCGTAAAACCTCATCATCTAAAAAATAAAATGCATCGTAAAACCTCATCATCTAAAAAATAAAATGCATCATAAAACCTCATCATCTAAAAAATAAAATGCATCGTAAAAACCCATCATCTAAAAAATAAAATGCATCATAAAACCTCATCATCTAAAAAATAAAATGCATCGTAAAACCCCATCATCTAAAAAATAAAATGCATCATAAAACCTCATCATCTAAAAAATAAAATGCATCGTAAAAACCCATCATCTAAAAAATAAAATGCATCATAAAACCTCATCATCTAAAAAATAAAATGCATCATAAAACCTCATCATCTATAAAATAAAATGCATCGTAAAACCTCATCATCTAAAAAATAAAATGCATCGTAAAAACCCATCATCTAAAAAATAAAATGCATCGTAAAACCTCATCATCTAAAAAATAAAATACATCGTAAAAACCCATCATCTAAAAAATAAAATGCATCGTAAAAACCCATCATCTAAAAAATAAAATGCATCGTAAAAACCCATCATCTAAAAAATTAAATACATCGTAAAAACCCATCATCTAAAAAATAAAATGCATCGTAAAAACCCATCATCTAAAACATAAAATGCATCGTAAAACCTCATCATCTAAAAAATAAAATGCATCGTAAAACCTCATCATCTTAAAAATAAAATGCATCGTAAAACCTCATCATCTAAAAAATAAAATACATCGTAAAAACCCATCATCTAAAAAATAAAATGCATCGTAAAAACCCATCATCTAAAAAATAAAATGCATCGTAAAACCTCATCATCTAAAAAATAAAATACATCGTAAAAACCCATCATCTAAAAAATAAAATGCATCGTAAAAACCCATCATCTAAAAAATAAAATACATCGTAAAAACCCATCATCTAAAAAATAAAATACATCGTAAAAACCCATCATCTAAAACATAAAATACATCGTAAAAACCCATCATCTAAAAAATAAAATGCATCGTAAAAACCCATCATCTAAAAAATAAAATACATCGTAAAAACCCATCATCTAAAACATAAAATACATCGTAAAAACCCATCATCTAAAAAATAAAATGCATCGTAAAACCTCATCATCTTAAAAATAAAATGCATCGTAAAACCTCATCATCTAAAAAATAAAATACATCGTAAAAACCCATCATCTAAAAAATAAAATGCATCGTAAAAACCCATCATCTAAAAAATAAAATACATCGTAAAAACCCATCATCTTAAAAATAAAATGCATCGTAAAAACCCATCATCTAAAACATAAAATGCATCGTAAAAACCCATCATCGAAAAAATAAAATGCATCGTAAAACCCCATCATCTAAAAAATAAAATGCATCATAAAACCTCATCATCTAAAAAATAAAATGCATCATAAAACCTCATCATCTAAAAAATAAAATGCATCGTAAAAACCTATCATCTAAAAAATAAAATGCATCATAAAACCTCATCATCTAAAAAATAAAATGCATCGTAAAACCTCATCATCTAAGAAATAAAATGCATCGTAAAAACCTATCATCTAAAAAATAAAATGCATCATAAAACCTCATCATCGAAAAAATAAAATGCATCGTAAAACCTCATCATCTAAAAAATAAAATGCATCGTAAAAACCCATCATCTAAAAAATAAAATGCATCATAAAACCTCATCATCTAAAAAATAAAATGCATCGTAAAAACCCATCATCTAAAAAATAAAATGCATCGTAAAACCTCATCATCTAAAAAATAAAATGCATCGTGAAAACCCATCATCTAAAAAATAAAATGCATCGTAAAAACCCATCATCTAAAACATAAAATGCATCGTAAAAACCCATCATCGAAAAAATAAAATGCATCGTAAAACCCCATCATCTAAAAAATAAAATGCATCATAAAACCTCATCATCTAAAAAATAAAATGCATCATAAAACCTCATCATCTAAATAATAAAATTCATCATAAAACCTCATCAACTAACAAATAAAATGCATCGTAAAAACCCATCATCTAAAACATAAAATGCATCGTAAAAACCCATCATCTAAAAAATAAAATGCATCGTAAAAACCCATCATCTAAAAAATAAAATGCATCGTAAAAACCCATCATCTAAAAAATAAAATGCATCGTAAAACCCCATCATCTAAAAAATAAAATGCATCGTAAAACCTCATCATCTAAAAAATAAAATGCATCGTAAAACCTCATCATCTAAAAAATAAAATGCATCATAAAACCTCATCATCTAAATAATAAAATTCATCATAAAACCTCATCAACTAACAAATAAAATGCATCGTAAAACCCCATCATCTAAATAATAAAATGCATCATAAAAACCCATCATCGGAAAAATAAAATGCATCGTAAAACCCCATCATCTAAAAAATAAAATGCATCGTAAAACCCCATCATCTAAAAAATAAAATGCATCGTAAAAACCCATCATCTAAAAAATAAAATGCATCGTAAAAACCCATCATCTAAAAAATAAAATGCATCGTAAAAACCCATCATCTAAAAAATAAAATGCATCGTAAAAACCCATCATCTAAAAAATAAAATGCATCGTAAAAACCCATCATCCAAAAAATAAAATGCATCGTAAAACCCCATCATCTAAAAAATAAAATGCATCGTAAAACCTCATCATCTAAAAAATAAAATGCATCGTAAAACCTCATCATCTAAAAAATAAAATGCATCATAAAACCTCATCATCTAAAAAATAAAATGCATCATAAAACCTCATCATCTAAATAATAAAATTCATCATAAAACCTCATCAACTAACAAATAAAATGCATCGTAAAAACCCATCATCTAAAACATAAAATGCATCGTAAAAACCCATCATCTAAAAAATAAAATGCATCGTAAAAACCCATCATCTAAAAAATAAAATGCATCGTAAAAACCCATCATCTAAAGAATAAAATGCATCGTAAAAACCCATCATCTAAAAAATAAAATGCATCGTAAAACCCCATCATCTAAGAAATAAAATGCATCGTAAAAACCCATCATCGAAAAAAAAATGCATCGTAAAACCCCATCATCTAAAAAAAAAATGCATCATAAAACCTCATCATCTAAAAAATAAAATGCATCATAAAACCTATCATCTAAAAAATAAAATGCATCGTAAAAACCCATCATCTAAAAAATAAAATGCATCGTAAAAACCCATCATCTAAAAAATAAAATGCATCGTAAAACCCCATCATCTAAAAAATAAAATGAATCATAAAACCTATCATCTAAAAAATAAAATGCATCGTAAAAACCCATCATCTAAAAAATAAAATGCATCGTAAAAACCCATCATCTAAGAAATAAAATGCATCGTAAAAACCCATCATCTTAAAAATAAAATGCATCGTAAAAACCCATCATCTAAGAAATAAAATGCATCGTAAAACCTCATCATCTAAAAAATAAAATGCATCGTAAAACCTCATCATCTAAACAATAAAATGCATCGTAAAACCTCATCATCTAAAAAATAAAATGCATCGTAAAAACCCATCATCTAAAAAATAAAATGCATCGTAAAAACCTCGTCATCTAAAAAATAAAATGCATCGTAAAAACCCATCATCTAAAAAATAAAATGCATCGTAAAAACCCATCATCTAAGAAATAAAATGCATCGTAAAAACCCATCATCTTAAAAATAAAATGCATCATAAAACCTCATCATCTAAAAAATAAAATGCATCGTAAAACCTCATCATCTAAAAAATAAAATGCATCATAAAACCTCATCATCTAAACAATAAAATGCATCGTAAAACCTCATCATCTAAAAAATAAAATGCATCGTAAAACCTCATCATCTAAAAAATAAAATGCATCGTAAAAACCCATCATCTAAAAAATAAAATGCATCGTAAAAACCTCATCATCTAAAAAATAAAATGCATCATAAAACCCATCATTTAAAAAATAAAATGCATCGTAAAAACCCATCATCTAAGAAATAAAATGCATCGTAAAAACCCATCATCTTAAAAATAAAATGCATCATAAAACCTCCTCATCTAAAAAATAAAATGCATCGTAAAACCTCATCATCTAAAAAATAAAATGCATCGTAAAACCTCATCATCTAAAAAATAAAATGCATCGTAAAACCTCATCATCTAAAAAATAAAATGCATCGTAAAACCTCATCATCTAAACAATAAAATGCATCGTAAAACCTCATCATCTAAAAAATAAAATGCATCGTAAAACCTCATCATCTAAAAAATAAAATGCATCGTAAAAACCCATCATCTAAAAAATAAAATGCATCGTAAAAACCCATCATCTAAGAAATAAAATGCATCGTAAAAACCCATCATCTTAAAAATAAAATGCATCATAAAACCTCATCATCTAAAAAATAAAATGCATCGTAAAACCTCATCATCTAAAAAATAAAATGCATCGTAAAACCTCATCATCTAAAAAATAAAATGCATCGTAAAACCCCATCATCTAAAAAATAAAATGCATCGTAAAAACCTATCATCTAAAAAATAAAATGCATCGTAAAAACCCATCATCTAAAAAATAAAATGCATCGTAAAAACCTCATCATCTAAAAAATAAAATGCATCGTAAAAACCCATCATCTAAGAAATAAAATGCATCGTAAAAACCCATCATCTTAAAAATAAAATGCATCATAAAACCTCATCATCTAAAAAATAAAATGCATCGTAAAACCTCATCATCTAAAAAATAAAATGCATCGTAAAAACCCATCATCTAAAAAATAAAATGCATCGTAAAAACCTATCATCTAAAAAATAAAATGCATCGTAAAAACCCATCATCTAAAAAATAAAATGCATCGTAAAAACCTCATCATCTAAAAAATAAAATGCATCGTAAAAACCCATCATCTAAAAAATAAAATGCATCGTAAAAACCCATCATCTAAGAAATAAAATGCATCGTAAAAACCCATCATCTAAAAAATAAAATGCATCGTAAAAACCTCATCATCTAAAAAATAAAATGCATCGTAAAAACCCATCATCTAAGAAATAAAATGCATCGTAAAAACCCATCATCTAAAAAATAAAATGCATCGTAAAACCCCATCATCTAAAAAATAAAATGCATCATAAAACCTCATCATCTAAACAATAAAATGCATCGTAAAACCTCATCATCTAAAAAATAAAATGCATCGTAAAACCTCATCATCTAAAAAATAAAATGCATCGTAAAAACCCATCATCTAAAAAATAAAATGCATCGTAAAACCTCATCATCTAAAAAATAAAATGCATCGTAAAACCTCATCATCTAAAAAATAAAATGCATCGTAAAACCTCATCATCTAAAAAATAAAATGCATCGTAAAAACCCATCATCTTATAAGGAACCATGAAATTGAATAATTGATAAGACTGTGACAAAAATATTCTTTTATAAAAGCATATTCTTTGCATAAAAAAGAATATGCCAAATATTTACGGAATAAGTTTTTTGTGCCAAAAATATACTGAAATAAATATTTACATAAAAGTCTTAAATTTACTAATTTTGTTTTTTCATATAAATTAAACATGATAAAACCTTAGCGTGAATTTACATTAATCTTTTGGTCCCTGACTTAGCAAAATTACCAACAAGTCAATGAGAGCTGTTTAAAATTTGTGTTGAAGAAATAGCCAGCTTCACATATGCCCCAGTAGTCACCTACGACTTGGAACAAGTTTTTCCCCAGTGTACGGATGTTTTAGTGGACAACTGAAGAAGCTTTAATTTTGATAAATTAAAGACAAATTTAATTGTAAAAAATAAAGCATGCACGCCCCACCCCCCGGTGATTGGACAGTGAACGAAACATAAAAAGAAATGATTAAGTTCAACATTTAGACCCCAAAGTCCCCAGGGGCTGTACAGATCCTGGTAAAAATGAACAAACGGTGCAGTTTTAGACCTTAACATATTTAAATTTGAGTTCTGCACCATGCAAAAAAAGAAATGAGTAAGTCTTTATATGACCCCCCCCCCCATTTAGCCCCAAAGTCCCCAAGGCCTTAACATATTTAATTTTGAGTTCAGTACCATGCAAAACTACTAAATAGACATACACAGAAAATTTTGGACAAATATTGTAAAATAGTCCCAAAAATGGAGTGTTTTTATTAGCCCTAAAAGAGCCCCTGGAGCGCACCCAAGAGTTATCGCGAAGTATAGACAAACAAAATTATATAGAAATCAATTAGTTACAACTTTTCAGAAAGTTTTATAAAAATCCAAGGCATTCATTTTTTTAATAAACACAAAAATGTCAATTTTAGCCATTTTAACCCAAAAGGCACCCCTGGGGGGGGGGGAGACAACCGGAGATTCCCGGAAAATTTGTTCTGTTACTTTTTACTCATATCATGTTTGATGTTTGTGGAAATTTTTTTTTTAAATCCAAGGCGTAGTTATTGAGAAAAGTTCAAACAGAAGAACGGACGAAGGGACAAGGGTGAATTTTCAGGTCCCCCCTCCTTTTTGTCTGGAGACCAAAATGCAATGCATAAACTATTTGTTTAAGTTCCATCGAGTGTTTACTTTTTCACAGTATATAAACAGTATAAACAGCAATGAGTATGGCAATGTCAAGAACGCATTCTTTAATAAAAGCACATTCTTTGCATATATTGGCTTACAGAATATTCTTTTAACAAAAAGAATACGCCAAATATTTATGGAATAGTTCCATATAGAAACGTTGATTTAATTTGAATAAAGTAAAATATGCCTTAAATACGCTTGAAAGCCAAATCACAACTGTGGTTTGAGTTGTCCCCCTTTGCAAATTGGCTATTTGGAGAAATGAAAAACTAGATGGCTCTGGTTGATAGTCAATTTGCATTACGTTTAAACCAGCACCAAACTCATAGAAAACCAACCTGCCTCCTCCCTTGAGGCTTGCATTTACTAATATCCGCGGGCTTAGAACTAACTTAGATGATGTTGAGTCATTTCTCCTTGTAAACACCCCGGATATCTTAGCATTAAGTGAAACTAACCTTCACTCCTCCATTCCCTCTAACCACTTTAACATGCCTGGTTATCTCCCAGGACTCGGACAGACATATGCATGGACTTGGAGTCTATATTTGTAACACCCTCCCTCTGACTAGAGAAATAAAACTAGAATCAGAGGACCAGGCCTTTATGTGCTTCAGACTAAATATGCAACACAATATTTTTTTTTTTTTTTTTTTTTTACACAGTGATCACCACTTATCAAGGCCCGGAAGCCACTCAGGGATAAGGGTTATTGCAAGTACATTAATTTAGTGAGGAGATTTGCTGAAGTGTTTACTTAAGGGGGCGGTTCATTAGGAATTTGTTAACATTGGACTTGAAGACATCCAAGTTGTAGTCCGGGGGGAAGCAGGCAGACGGAACAGAGTTCCACAGACGTGCAGTTCTAGGAAACAAGCTTTGTTCATGGAATCCGCGTTTTGATTTAGGCACAGATAAAGAGTGGGGGAAATTTTTCACAGTGGATTCAGCTAGACGGGTGTTTTTCGTGAAAGATTGGCGAGGGGGGACCAGAGACTGGAGTTCAGACAAGCATCTGCCATGGAAATAACGATAAAACAAGGACATGCTCGCAACGTCTCTTCTGTGGGAGAGAGGTTGCAGGGTAGAGAAAAGGGCATCCCCTACTAAGCCACGAAGTCTATTTTGTACTCTGTCAAGGCAGGATAGGCTGTTTTTAGCAGCTCCTGCCCAGATATGGCAACAGTATTCCATCCTTGGACATACTTGGCTTTTATATAGATAGAGAATTGCATCAGTAGTGAGACATCTTCTGGAGCGGTAGAAGGATCCCACCATCTTTCCAGAAACCTTGGCAACAGACTTTATGTACGTGTTCCATTTCAGATCAGGAGTAAAGGTCAAACCCAGAAGCTTGTCAAAACACGGAGCCTCACCCAGACGAGAGCCATCCATCACAATTGATGCCAGCTGGGGATCAGAGCGTTGATGATGTAAGGATAGGAGTTTGGTTTTGGATGCATTAAGGGTAACCAGCCACATCTTCCCCCACTGAACCACGCGCTCGAGATCAGAGGATAGAGAATCAGAGAGAACTTTGTCATTTACAGCCTTTGATGTGTTGCCGTAGATGGTCGTGTCATCAGCATAGATGTCAACGAATGATTTAAGTATGTGTTTAGGGAGGTCATTGATGTAGGTCAGGAAGAGAGTTGGGCCCAGGATTGACCCCTTAGCTACTTGTATTTTCTCTACCGCTCTCCCTCAAACCAAGACTGTACCCTAATAAACAAAGTTTCAGACAGCATAGATATAGCACTCTCCCTCGCTAGGATTCTCTAATCACACAGACGTAGCTGGTAGCGCAACACATAGCTTCTCTATATTCCATTCCCTATCTCAGTTGGTTACATTTCCGACATGTTTCCCAGACCAGCAAGATCAACATGCCTCACTTCTAGATCTCTTTCTGACAACGGCTCCCAATAACAGTACAACAAATGCCCACAGCCCACTCGGGAATACTGATCACGCTGTGATAATGGTAGAAATCAGCCTAAATTCTCGCCCTAAAACTGAAGACCCACTACTCAAAACAACGAGGTATTACAAAAAGGCTGACGGGGAAGCCATCAGGGAGCTCATCAGAGATGCCCCATGGCAAAATATCTTTACTCTTACAGCGGACCAGTGTGCAAATGAGCCCACTGAATGGTTCAAAACTGCTATTGAAGCACATGTTCCCGCACGGAAGTTCTATAGCAAGCCCCATTCTCCCCAATGGTTTACTTCTGCTTGTGCAGCTGCCATTTTTCAAAGGCAGCATGCGTTCTGCAGATTCCACCGACATAAGTCCAGCTCAAATAAACAGAAGTTTATAGAAGCTAGAAATAATTGTAAGAGAGTGATAGAGACAGCTAAGACAGATTACTCTGAAACCACCAGAAAACGCATCGAAGCACAGAAATTAGGAACCCGGGATTTTTGGAAAATCTACAACAGCGTAGTAAATAATGGACAGTCAACTATTCCCCCACTATCAAACAATCATGAGGTTGCTTGCACGGCAACTGACAAGGCTAATCTGCTTGCCAGTCAGTTTGCCTCAAACTCCACACTGAACTCGGTACACCACTCACTCCCTGATTTTCCTCTGCAAACAGACGCCACACTAGACGATTTGAAAATCACCCCTTCTCAGGTACATGCTATTATAAAAAACCTAGACACCTCAAAAGCATGTGGACCAGATCTCATCCCGGCTGTGCTATTAAAAAAATGCTCTGCCGAGGTTGCTCCAGTTCTGTCCAAACTTTACAATAAATGCCTTAACGAATCTTGTTTTCCCAACTGCTGGAAAACCGCCTCTGTGGTACCAGTCTTCCAGAATTCTGGTGAAAGAACTGACCCACTAAATTATCGCCCCATTAGCCTCCTCCCGCTTTTCGCCAAAATATTTGAGTTCTTAGTTAATCAAGCCCTAGTCCAGCACCTAACAGCTGCTAAACCCCTGACTGACAAACAATATGGATTCAGGCAAGCCCGTTCAACAGCAGATATCTTTACTGTAGTTTCTGAACGTATATACCATTCATTGGATAAAACAGGGGAGGGTAGAGCGGTGGCCCTTGATATATCTAAGGCTTTTGACAGGGTATGGCACGATGGTCTTCTAAGGAAAATTAAATCATATGGAATCACTGGAAGAATTCATGATGTAATTAAATCCTTCTTAAGTAATAGAAAAATCAAAGTTGTCCTCGATGGTCGTACATCTAAACAATATGATATAAATGCAGGAGTACCTCAGGGGTCTATACTTGGACCTTTATTATTCCTGATATTCATAAATGACCTCCCTGATAAAATTGTTTCGGAGATGGGTATATTTGCCAATGACACCACTCTCTATAACAGATATGAGGGGAAAACAAATGAACACATATCCAAGGAAATGGCAGAAACACTAGAAGATGACCTCCAATCCGTAGTGGAATGGGGACAAAAATGGTTGGTCACATTCAATGCTGCTAAGACTAAGCTTGTTTCCTTCAATAACTACAAGAAACCTTCTCTACCACCAATAGCAATGGCCAAGAACACATTGCCTGAAAGTACTTCTTTTAAACTCCTCAGCCTAACGTTTACAGGGAATATGAACTGGAATAGATACATTGAGAGCATTGCCAAGGCTGCTGCAAAGAAGGTTGGCTCCCTCTACCGTGCTAGAAAACTACTTACGCCTGAAAGTATCCTATACCTCTATAAGGCAACCATTCGCCCATGTATGGAGTACTGTTGTCACATCTGGGCTGGTGCATCTGCTCCTTGTCTCTCGCTCCTGGACAGGGTTCAAAAGAGAGTCGCCAACCTGATAGGTCCTGAACTGTCATCTAGGCTTCAGCCTCTGTCCCATCGACGAGATGTTGCATTCCTCTGCCTGTTCTACAAATACTTTAATGGTGAATGCTCTGACGAACTGCAAACACTTGTACCTCCCCGACGTAACTACCCCCGACAAACCCGACAAGCTACTAAGTCTCATCCCTTTACAGTAGAGATCCCTAGGTGCAAGAAAGCCTTTTACTCCAATAGTTTCTTCCCCAGAACTGCGGGTCTTTGGAACTCTCTTCCGGGATTCTGCTTTCCCAACTGCAATAATATGCAGAAGTTCAAGTGTAATGTTAACAAACATCTTTCTACTCATCTCCCTTCATAATGACCCCGCTAATTAAGTCCCTGATAGTAGCCCCCTGCTTCAAAGTGACACTGTGCCTTGTTTGGGGTGAAAATTAAATAAAAATAAAAAAAAAATAAAAATAAGTGGAGAAATGGTCAGCATATAAACGTTATGTTTTTTTTTAAGCAGCGTCAAGTGCGCAGAGAGTGAAACGACGGTTGGAAGAAGTGACGGTGAATTCTTTTTGTGACGGTGAATTATTTTTGGACGTTGAAGAGCTCAACCTTCTGGAAGTCTGTGTCATATATATATTTTTTTAATTTCTTTTTTTTTCTACTTTACTACAAGCTATTTCGGCGGGAACTATGGAAGCAAAGAGGATCAGCAGTGAAATGCTTAAGACGTTCTCTGGACAGGGAGATGCGTGACAACGTGTATGCGTGACAACGTGTATGCATGACTGCGTGCATGCGTGACAATGTGCATGCATGACAATGTGTATGCATGACAATGTGTTAATGTGACAATGTGCATGCGTTACAATGTGCATGCATGACAATGTGTATGCATGACAGCGTGTTAATGTGACAATGTGCATGCGTTACAATGTGCATGCATGACAATGTGTATGCATGACAGCGTGTATGTGTGACAATGTGTATGCATTTGAATGTGTATGCATGACAGCGTGTATGCATGACAGCGTGTATGCATGCGAATGTGTATGTACGACAGCGTGTATGCATGACAATATGTATGTATGACAATGTGTATACATGACAAGGAAGACAGCGTGTATGACTAACAATGTGTATGCATGTATGTGTGACAATGTGTATGCATGACACTGTGTACATCTGACAATGTGCATGAGTTACAATGTGCATGTGTGACAATGTGTATGCTTGATAATGTGCATGCGTGACAATGTGTGTGCGAGACAAAGTTTATACATAACAATGTGTATGCATGACAACGTGTATGCATCATAATGTGTATGCCTGAGAATGTGTATGCATTACAGCGTGTATGTGTGAAAATGCGCATGCATTACAATGTGCATGCATGACAATGTGTACATGACAATATGTATGCGTGACAATGTGTATGCCTTACAATGTGTAGGCATGACAATGTGTATGCCTGACAGCGTGTATGTGTTAAAATGTGTATGCATGACAATGTGTATGCATGGCAATGTGTATGCATCACAGCGTGTATGCATGACAGCGTGTATGTGTGACAATGTGTATGCATCACGGCGTGTATGCAGGACAGCGTGTATGAATCAAAATTTATGACAGCGTGTATGCACGACAGTGTGTATGCATGACAGCGTGTATGCACGACAGCGTGTATGCATGACAGTGTGTATACATGACAATGTGCATGCATGACAATGTGTATGCTTGACAGCGTGTATGCGTTGCAATTTGTATGCAGGACAATGTGTATGCAGGACAGCGTGTATGCATGATAGCGTGTAGGAATCACAATTGTATGCATGACAGCGTTTATGCGTGACACCGTGTATGCGTGACAGTGTGTATGCGTGAGAGGCATGTGTGCATGACAGCGTGTGTGTGTTACAACGTGTATGCGTTACAATTTGCATGCATGACAATGTGCATACATTATAATGTGTATGCATGATAATGTGTATGCGTGGCAATGTGTGTGCGTGACAATGTGTATGCATGACAATGTGCATGCATATCAATGTGTATGCATGACAACATGTATGCATCACAATATGTACGCCTGAGAAAGTGTATGCATGACAATGTGTATTTTTTACAGCATGTACCAATGACAGCGTGTATGTGTGACAATGTGTATGCATGACAGCCTGTATGTGTGGCAATGTGAATGCATGACAATGTGTATGTGTGGCAATATGAATGTATGACAATGTGTATGCATTTCAGCGTGTATGTGTGACAATGTGTATGCATGACTATGTGTATTCATGACAGCGTATATGCATGACTGTGTGCATGCACGACTGTGTGCATGCACGACTGTGTGCATGCACGACTGTGTGTATGCGTGAGAGCGTGTATGCATGAGAGCGTGTATGCATGACAACGTGTATTCATGAGAATGTGTACGCATGACAGCATGTATGTATGACAAGTTGTATGTATGACAATGTGTAAGCATGACAATGTGTATACATGACAAGCATTACAGCGTGTATGTGTGACAATGTGTATGCACACAGCGTGTATGTGTAACATTATGCATTATATTGTGTACGCATGAAAATGTGTATGCATAAAAGCGTGTATGCGTGACAATGTGTATGCATGACAATGTGCATGCGTGACAATGTGCATGCATGTGTGACAATGTGTATGCATGACAATATGTATGTATTAGAATGGATATTTATGACAGCGTGTATGCATGACACGTGTATGCATGACAGTGTGTATACATGACAATGTGCATGCATGACAGCGTGTATGTATGAAAATGTGTATGCGTGACAGCGTGTATGCATTACCATGTGGATGCATGACAATGTGTATGCTTTACAGCGTGTATGCATGACAACGTGTATGCAGGACAATGTGTATGCATGAGAGCATGTGTGCATTACAGCGTGTAGGAATCACAATGTGTATGCATGAAAATGTGTATTTATGACATCGTGTATGCATGACAGCGTGTATGCGTGACAGCATGTATGCAGTGCAGCGTGTATGTGTTATAATGTGTATGCGTGACAATGTGTATACGTGACAATGTGTATGCGTCACAATATGTATGGGTGACAGCTTGTATGCATGGAGGCGTGCATGTGTTACAATGTGTATGTGTGAAAATATGTATGCATCACAATGTGTATGCCTGAGAAAGTCTATGCATGACAATATGTATTTATGACAGCGTGTATGCATGACAATGTGTACGCATGACAATGTGTATGCATGACAGCGTCTATGCGAGACAATGTGTATGCATGACAGCGTGTATGTGTGAAAGCGTGTATGCATGACAACGTGTATTCATAAGACCGTGTACGCATGACAGCGTGTATGTATGACAATGTGTAAGCATGACAATGTGTATACATGACAAGCATTACAGCATGTATGTGTGACAATGTGTATGCACACAGCGTGTATGTGTAACAATATGCATGGCTTACATTGTGTATGCATGACAGCGTGTATACATGACAATGTGTATGCATGACCGCGTGCATCTGTAACAATGTTCATGCGTGACAATATGCATGCATGACAATGTGTATGTGTGACAATGTGTATGTGTGACAATGTGTATGCATTACAATGTGTATGCATTACAATGTGTATTCATATGTTATAATGTGTATGCATGACAATTTTCATGTGTTAGAATGTGTATGCATGACAATGTGCATGTGTTAGAATGTGTATGCATGACACCATGTATGCAAGACAATGTGTATGCATGACAGCGTGTATGCATGACAGCGTGTATGCGTGACAGCGTTTATGCGTGACAATGTGTTTGCGTGACAATGTGTATGTGTTACAATGTGTATGCGTGAGAGCGTGTATGCGTGACAATGTGTATGCATGACAATGTGTATGCATTAGAGCGTGTATTTGTGCCAATGGGCATGCATGAAAATGTGTAGGCATGACAATGCGTATTTATGACCGATTGTGTATGTGTTAAAACGTGTATGTGTGACAATGTGTATGCATGAGCCTGTGTACGCATGACAGCGTGTATGTGTGACAATGTGTATGCATGACAGCGTGTATGCATGACAACATGTATGCATGAGAATGTGTATGCGTGAGAATGTGTATGCATGAGAATGTGTATGCAGGACAGCGTGTATACATGACAGCGTGTATGAATCACAAATTGTATGCATTAGAATGTGTACTGATGACAGCATGTATACATGACAGCGTGTATGCATGACAGTGTATACATGATAATGTGCATGCATGACAGCGTGTATGTATGACAATGTGTATGTGTGACAATTTGTATGCATGACAGCGTGTAAGCAGGACAATGTGTATGCATGACAGCGTGTAAGAATCACAATGTGTACGCATGAAAATGTGTATGTATAACAGCCTGTATGTATGACAGCCTGTATGCATGACAGTGTTTATGCATGACAATGTGTACGCATGACAGCGTGTATGTGTTACAATGTGTATGCGTGACTATGTGCATGCATGACAATGTGCATATATGATGTTTGTGTAACAAGTAGTATGCATGACAATGTGTATGTATGAAAATGTGTATGCATGACAATGTGTATTCATGACAATGTGTATTCATGACAATGTGTATGCGTGACAATGTGTATGCGTGACTATGTGTATGCATGACAGCGTGTATGTGTGACAATGTGTATGATTGAGAATGTTTATGCATGAAAGTGTGTATGCGTGACAATGTGTATGCATGACAGCGTGCATGTTTGACAATGTGTGTGCTTGAGAATGTGTATGCATGACAGCGTGTATGTGTGACAATGTGTATGCATGACAGCATGTATGTGTGACAATGTGTATGCATGACAACGTGTATGTGTGACAATGTGTATGCATGACAACGTGTATGTGTGACAATGTGTATGCATGACAACGTGTATGTGTGACAATGTGTATGCATGACAACGTGTATGTGTGACAATGTGTATGCATGACAACGTGTATGTGTGACAATGTGTATGCATGACAACGTGTATGTGTGACAATGTGTATGCATGACAACGTGTATGTGTAACAATGTGTATGCATGACAGCGTGTATGTGTGACAATGTGTATGCATGACAGCGTGTATGTGTGACAATGTGTATGCATGACAGCGTGTATGTGTGACAATGTGTATGCATGACAACGTGTATGTGTGACAATGTGTATGCATGACAAAGTGTATGTGTGACAATGTGTATGCATGACAGCGTGTATGTGTGACAATGTGTATGCATGACAGCGTGTATGTGTGACAATGTGTATGCATGACAGCGTGTATGTGTTACAATGTGTATGCATGACAGCGTGTATGTGTTACAATGTGTATGCATGACAGCGTGTATGTGTTACAATGTGTATGCATGACAGCGTGCATGTGTTACAATGTGTATGCATGACAGCGTGTATGTGTTACAATGTGTATGCATGACAGCGTGTATGCGTTTCAATGTGTATGCATGACAGCGTGTATGTGTTACAATGTGTATGCATGACAGCGTGTATGTCTTACAATGTGTATGCATGACAGCGTATATCAATGGTAGCGTGTATGTGTTACAAGGTGTATGCATGACAATGTGTATGCATGACAGCGTGTATGCATGACAGCGTGTATGCACGACAGCGTGTATGCACGACAGCGTGTATGCATGACTATGTGTATTCATGACTGTGTATGCATGAGAATGTGTATGCATGACAGCGTGTGTGTGTGCATGACAACATGTATGCATGACAACGTGTATGCGTGACAGCGTGTATGCATGACAATGTGTATGCATTACAGTATGCATTAGAATATGTATGCATTACAGCGTGTATTGATCACAATGTGTATGCATGAGAATGTGTATGCATGACAATATGTATGCGTAACAATGTGCATACATTATATTTATGCATGACAATGTGTATGCATTACAGCGTGTATGTGTGACAATATGTATGCATGACAGCGTGTATGCATTACAATGTGTATGCCTGAGAAAGTGTATGCATGCCAATGTGCATTTATGACAGCGTGTATCAATGACAGCGTGTATGTGGTAAAATGTGTATGCATGACAATGTGTATGCGTGACAATTTGTATGTGTGGCAATGTGAATGCATTACAATGTGTGTGCATGACAGCGTGTATGTGTGACAATGTGTATGCATGACAGCGTGTGTGAGAATGCGTATTCATGACAGCATGTAGGCATGACTATGTGTAGGCATGACAGCGTGTATGTATTACAATGTGTAAGCATGACAATGTGTATTCATGACAAGCATGACAGCGTGTATGACTGATATTGTGTAGGCATGACAATGTGTATTTATGACAGATTGTGTATGTGTAAAAACGTGTATGTGTGACAATGTGTATGCATGACAGCATGTATGCGTGAGAATGTGTATGCGTTAGAATGTGTATGCATTAGAATGTGTATGCGTTAGAATGTGTATGCATTAGAATGTGTATTTATAACAGCGTGTATACATGACAGCGTGTATGCATGACAGTGTATACATGATAATGTGCATGCATGACAATGTGTATGTATGACAATGTGTATTCTTGACAGCGTGTATGCGTGACAATTTGTATGCAGGACAATGTGTATGCAAGACAGCGTGTTGGAATCACAATGTGTATGCATGAAAATGTGTATGTATGACAGCCTGTATGTATGACAGTCTGTATGCATGACAGTGTTTATGCATGACAATGTGTACGCATGACAACGTGTATGTGTTACAATGTGTATGCGGGACTATGTGCATGCATGACAATGTGTATGCATGACAATGTGTATGCGTGACAGCATGTATGTGTGACAATGTGTATGCTTGAAAAATGTGTATGCATGAAAGCGTGTATGCATGACAGCGTGCATGTGTGACAATGTGTATGTATGACAGCGTGTATGTGTGACAATGTGTATGTGTGACAATGTGTATGCGTGACAATGTGTATGTATGACAGCGTGTATGTGTGACAATGTGTATGTGTGACAATGTGTATGTATGACAGCGTGTATGTGTGACAATGTGTATGTGTGACAATGTGTATGCATGACAGCGTGTATGTGTGACAATGTGTATGCGTGATAGCGTGTATGTGTGACAATATGTATGCGTGACAGCATGTATGTGTGACAATGTGTATGCATGACAGCGTGTATGTGTGACAATGTGTATGCATGACAGTGTGTATCCATCACAATGTGTATGCCTGAGAAAGTGTATGCATGACAATGTGTATTTATGAGAGCGTGCATGTGTTACAATGTGTATGCATGTCAGCGTGTATGTGTGAGAATGTGTATGCATGAGAGCATGTAGGCATGACTATGTGTAGGCATGACTATGTGTAGGCATGACTATGTGTAGGCATGACAGCGTGTATGTGTTAAAATGTTTATGCGTGACAATGTGCATGCATGACAATGTGCATGCATGACAGCGTGTATGCATACGAATGTGTATGTATGACAGCGTGTATGTATTACAATATGTAAGCATAACAATGTGTATACATGACAAGCATGACAGCGTGTATGACTGACAATGTGTATGCATGATAGCGTGTATGCATGACAATGTGTGTGCGTGAAAATGTGTATGCATGACAATGTGTATGTGTTACAATGGGTATGCAAGACAATGCATATGCATGACAGCGTGCATATGTAACAATGTGTATGCATGACAGCGTGCATGCGTGACAATGTGCATGGATGATAGCGTGTACGTGTTACAATGTGTATGTGTGACAATGTGTGTGCATGATAATGTGTATGTGATACAGTGTTTATGCATGACAGCGTGTGTGCATGACAATGTGTGTGTGTGATAGCGTGTATGTGTTACACTGTGTATGTGTGAAAATGTGTATCCCTTACAGCGTGTATGCATGAGAATATGTATGCATGAAAATGTGTATGCATGAAAATGTGTATGCATTACAATATGTATGCATTACAATGTGTATGCATTACAATGTGCATGCATTACAATGTGTATGCATGACATTGTGCATGCGTGACAATGTGTATGCATGAAAGCGTGTATGCATGACAATGTGCATGCATGACAGCATGTACCTGTTACAATGTGTATGTGTGACAGCATGTATCATGACAGCGTATATGCGTGACACTGTGTATGCATGATACTGTGTATGTGTGACACGGTGTATGTGTGACACTGTATGTGTATCCATGACAGCTTGTGGTCATGAGAATGTGTATGCATGAAAATGTGCATGCATGACAATGAGTATGCGTTACAGCGTGTATGTGTGACAATGTGTATGCATGAGACCGTGTATGCAGGACAATGTGTATGCAGGACAATGTATATGCATGACAGCGTGCATGCATTACAATGTGCATGCATGACAATGTGTATGCTTGACAGCATATTTGTGTGACAATGTGTATGCATTAGAATGTGTGTGCATGACAGCGTGTATGAATCACAATGTATGCATGAGAATGTGTATTTATGACAGCGTGTATGCATGAGTGTGTTTGCATGACAATGTGCTTGCATGACAATGTGCATGCATGACAGCGTGTATGCATGCCAGCGTGTATGCATGACAGCGTGTATGCATGACAGCGTGTATGCGTGACAGCGTGTATGCGTGACAATGTGTATGTGTTACACTGTGTATGTGTTAGACTGTGTATGTGTGACAATGTCCCAGAGCCTAGCTGGGGTCTTGACACGGTTACCCTAGTAATAATAATAAAGGGTTGGGTTCGAGTCTCCTAACAAACGGTTCCCTAGTTCGATACAAATCACCTGATGAAGGCCGGAAGGCAAAACGGCCAAAACGTTATGACTATAACAGCCAAGATGAAGACAATCTCAATAAATGAAAACACCTCATCTCAAAAATACAGACAATTACTAAACAAACTTTTTTCTTTTGTTTTTAAAAAAATATTACACACACATACATATGCACGTATGCACATTTTGTTTTAAAAAAAATATTACACACACACATATGCACGTATGTACATTTTGTTTTTTAAAAAAATATTACACACACACACATATGCACGTATGTACATTTTGTTTTTAAAAAATATTACACACACACATGCACGTATGTACATTTTGTTTTTAAAAAAATATTACATACACACACACATATGCACGTATGTACATTTTGTTTTTAAAAAAATATTACACACACACACATATGCACGTATGTACATTAGGGCAGGTTGATTTGCAGCTTTTTTCAGACAATCAACAAGGCGCTGGTGATGATAGTTGGGCTTTGATGTAAAAAGAATGCATACCAAAAATTAGATTCCTATCGTGCTGAGAAATCTTTGATTTTCATAGCATTTTACACGAAACTGACTTTGAATTTTTACTATTTTCATAAAAAATTTAATTAAAATTGATATATTCATATGAAATACATTGAAAGAAAAATAAATACATGAATTATAATTTTAATTATGAATCACAAAATATCTCAACCTTTACTGCATTGATTAAACAAAAACTGTAAGAAAAGGCTAATTAGCGACTAAGTCTCTTAAATTTCATAATTCAAAAAGATATGTGAAGATGTACTACACAACATAACAACTTGGTACAAGGTAACCATGTATTTTAATTTTTTATTAAACATCATAATAAGAACTATGTTATAATAGAACTAAATTGTTCTGTGTAAATTCCTTTTGAGGAAAATGAAGGTCTTATTTGGTGGCACAATGAATTTGTAATTATGTGTCGATGTCTTGCTTCCTGTCCATATACAACTTGTGAAGCTTCTGTTGTTAATTTCACAGCTCTTTCCACTCCTTGTGAGTGGGCAGGTAATTTAGGAAATTCTAGTTTTGTTCCTGACATAGACGATTACAAGTTTTTCACTTGTAAAACATTCTGTAAGTGGGAGTTCACAAACTCCAGTTTGAGAAAGATCAATCAAATATGACCAATGTGTGGCTGCAAAATTGATAGCAGTAATTTTTTTCAGTCTTTTTTTGGTGGTTCACTATTTCTGAAAAAAGAAAAAATTATTTTTTAAATATTTTTGTGATGCAATATGAATAAATCTGACTTGTTTGGGTAAATTGAGATAATAAAATTTAAGTGATGAATATTTACTTACCTAATGAACAAAATCTTTTTAATGGCCTCTTCTCTCACCATCTGAATTTATCATCAAAATTATATTTTCCGGACGTAGTGCAAAAGCACTATATTTTAAACTGTTAAAAACAGTATTTTGAATTTCAGTTGATTATTTTGTCCTCTGAATCAGATTAAAAATATACTATTGGCTAAAATATTTCTTGTCAGTTTTGATCTCAAACCAACTAACTGCATATACTTGGATGATAAATTTGACCAGAATGTTTAATTTATACTGGAGTGTTTGAGGATAGACACCTCTGATCCATAAACACATTAAATTTATAGCTAATGTTAGCCATCTTGCTTGATTTAAGGCCCAATTTTCCAAGCTGCATATCTTGAATTAACTTCTTGGGAAATGCCAACAGCATACTCCAAAAGTAGCCTCTGGTCTCCACTTAAATTACTTGTTACTTCTGCTGTCAGATGATGATGATCTAGAGGGTCATTAATTTTTTGAAATTCTACTTGAGGCAAATCTTGATAATTATTGATACAAAGTTTCCCCAAAGGACCAATAAATGTTGTTTGGCTTCTTGTTGTTCCATCAATTGATTTAAAAATTGCTCTAAATGGCAGTTCATTTTGATGAAGTGAACAGCCAATAGTATGTAATTTTTTGTTCAAGAGCTGTAATAAGTCCTGCTTCACAGCCAGTGTTTGTACTGGTATTATCAACCAAAATTGCCTTAACAGTATCCACACTGTTATATTCTGTTAAAACTGCAGCAACATCTTCAGCTAGGAGAACACCAGTTGCCCCCAGATTCTGTATCACTCTATGGGTAAGATATTTGCTCTTCTTTCCTGTTTTTCTGGTGAAAGTTAAGTGATGTTCTGCTCCTTTGTTTTTCACTATCTTTTTCTTACCATTTTCATCCACAACTTCTTTGTATTGTAAAGTGACCTCATCTATTCTACAATCAATTCCAACACAAAGTAGATTTTCATTTTGATGGACATGCTGCAAATTACTGGATAGTTTTATTCTAGCTTTTTCTCTATCAGTTTTGCATTTATCTAAAATTATGTCCTTCAAATTTAATTTTGGGTGAAGAAGGGCCATATGTTTAAGGTCCAGCAGAAAAGACATGCACCAAGATTGGAAGATACATTACCTCTGATAAGTTCCATAGAATATCTTGTGATTTTTAAAAGGCTGTAAAGTCCCTTTACCTGTCTTCCTGGATCAAAACTGTCATCTGTTGTTCCTTCACTAGAGGATGACTGTATCGATATATTTGTGGAAGATTGTTCTTGTCTTTCGTTCTGCCTCTCCAGTTTACCCACTTTAGCAGACTTTTGGTATTTTTTATAGCATCTTTATTGATAGACCCCAGTTGATAATGACCTTTTGACCCTTTGTTTTCTCTCTGGTCTTTTAAGTATGCTCTGTCCTCCAGTGGAACCTGAAAATTGCAAAATGTGCATGTTTAATAATAGATTCAGAATAAATAATGAATACAAATATTATTTTATTTTCCACAAAAAGGGAACATAATTGCAGGTGAAACTATAAAATTAATCTTACCTTCTTGTTAGGAGGACAAGTGCAGACTGTGCCTTGTTTGACAATTTTCTGTCTTGCATTTTACTGCAAAGTCATCACATCTCAAGACAGGAAGTTTACAGCTACAAGAAGATATATCAAACAGTGTGTCTAGCTGGTCTTTCATTTTTTTCACTTTGGTTGCTGAAAGAGATTTCCTGTCAATCTGTTTGGCCTTCTTATAGCAAAATATATTTATCTTCTGTCCTATATAACGTTCCCTTAACAAGGGTAATTATGGATTGACTGCTTGCCAAATACTAATTATTTCCTTGGCAATTAACTTAGAGATCTGATTATATTTTAAGTTGGGATAACTGTTTTCGAGGACATAACTAAACTGGATGACTTGTCGTAAAGTTGGGGGTGCTGTTTCATCCAAACGACAAGGTGGACCAGCAAATCTTTGTAAACCACGGGTTAAAACCGAACGTCGTGCTTTTACTGACATTTTAAATCTGAAAAGTAAAAGAAATAAATGGATGATAACTGAAGGAAATTATTTTAGGCTATATTCCAGTTTCATATGTAAAAAAACATAAGTGCTAGTTATGATAAGAAGTAATGAAAAACTTTGTAGAGTTGAATTAGATGTATTGAAGAGACAGGACCAGACCAAATCAGATCATAGTAGTGTTTAGTTTAGACATTTTTTAACAGATTTTAGCTCCTCCTTCGATAACATGAATTTATCCATAAAGTTATTCATTTTTGCTGTAACCATGCCATTTTAAACGAGTGTTTAGTGTTTGAAAAACCGGTGCTTGTGCATATGTTACCATGCTATTTTTAATGGTATTTTCAAGTTAAATTTAATTTTTACGATATTTGTTTATTGAATTGTTAGGTAAAAGTACAAAATGGTTACAACACTCCCTCCCCTCCCCCTGTGTTAATAATGGCTTTCCGGGCTGTTGGAAAACTGCTTCTGTGGTACCAGTATTCAAGAATTCTGGCGAAAGAACTGACCCATTAAATTATCGCCGCATTAGCCTCCTCCCCCTTTTTGCCAAAATATTTGAGATCTTAATTAATCATGCTCTAGTCCATCACCTTACAGATGCTAAATTTCTGACTGACTAACAATATGGATTTAGACAAGCCCGTTCCACAGCAGACATCCTAACTGTAATCTCTGAACATATATACCATTCACTGGACAGAGCGGGGGAGGGCAGCGCGGTAGCTCTAGATATATCTAAGGCTTTTGACAGGTTATGGCATGAGGGTCTCCTCAGGAAAATTAGATCATACGGCATCACTGGTAGAATACTAAACATAATTAAATCCTTCTTAGATAAGAGAAAAATCCAGGTTGTCCTCGACGGTCGTACATCTAAACAATATGATATAAATGCGGGAGTGCCCCAGGGATCTATCCTTGGACCTCTACTGTTCCTGATATTCATAAATGACCTCCCCGACAAAATTTCCTCTGAGATGGGTATATATGCTGATGACACCACACTCTATAACAGGCACGACAGGAAAACAAATGAACACGTATCTAAAGAAATGGCAGAAACACTAGAGGATGACCTCCAATCTGTAGTGGAATGGGGACAAAAATGGATGGTCACGTTCAATGTCGCCAAGACTAAACTAGTTTCATTCAATAATTACAAGAAACCTTCTCTAGCACCTATAGCAATGGCCAACGACTCTTTATCTGAGAGTACGTCTTTCAAGCTCCTTGGCCTAACGTTCACAGGAAACATGAGTTGGAACAATTACATTGAGGGCATTGCCAGGGCCGCTGCAAGGAAGATGGGCTCTCTCTACCGTGCTAGAAAACTACTAACACCCGAAAGTATCCTGTACCTCTATAAGGCAACCATTCGCCCATGTATGGAGTATTGCTGTCATATTTGGGCTGGTGCATCGGCTACTAGTCTCTCGTTCCTTGACAAGGTTCAAAAGAGATTCGCAAATCTGATAGGCCCTGAACTGGCATCTAAGCTTCAGCCTCTGTCCCATCGACGAAACGTTGCATCCCTCTGCCTGTTCTACAAGTATTTTAATGGTGAATGCTCTGACGAACTGCAAGCACTTGTGCCCCCACGACGTGAACACCCTCGACAGACCTGACAGGCTGCAAAATCCCACCCCCACACTGTAGAGATCCCCAGATGTAAAAGATATTTCTACTCCAGTAGTTTCTTCCTCAGAACCGCTAGACTTTGGAATTCCATCCCAGGTCCCTGCTTTCTCAACTGTACTGACGTGCAGATGTTCAAGTGCAACATGAACCGACATCTTACTGCCCAAATCCCTACATAGTACCTCAGTAGCTGTTGCCCCTAATAGTAGCCCCCTACACCAAAGTGGCAATGTGCCTTGTTTAGGATGAAAATGTAATAATAAAAAAAGTCATTTCACCACAATAACATTCATGAACGAAAAACCTTATCTACTCGTATTAACCTTTGTATGTTATCTAATTTTCAAACTATAATTTTCGAAAAATACTGCTTGAAAACAATTACTCCCTAAAAATAAAAGAAATAAAAAATTTGCCACTAATTTTCTGCAAAGTAATTTTTTATTAAGTAGAAAAACTTAAAAATTTACCTGGTTATGACACACCCATGGTTATCACAGAAAGAATGTGTAGAAGAAAATTGAGTGTTTATGCATTTTTAAACAGTTTTTTTTTGGGGGGGGGGTTAACTTCAAGTTCACGCTATCTTTTATCTCTTCTCTTCTATTCTCTTTCTCTATATAAATAAAATGAACTCATTTTTTCCCCTCCGACTTCGACCTTTATAGGAATGCACCTGTATACATTTGGTGCAGCCGTATCATTCACAAACTGAATCACGACATCTGCCGTATGTTATAGGCTTATTACATATCCAGTATCTCGCTGATCAAAGTTTCTTATATTCTGTCTGGTGAGAGTCCACTGTAAAAATCGGTTACATTTAATGGAAGTAGTAAAGTAAACTCTCTCTAACAAATTCATCCTACCACCGCCACTCACTTACACCGTTCCAGACCGTTCACAGGAGACATTTAAAACCGACCACCGGTTAGAATTTATCTAAAAACTGGACTGGACTTACGCTGAAACGAACCACGCTTACTTTGCCATTGGTTAGGATAAAACATAAACACAATTTATAAAGCATTTATTATAATAAAATTAGATTCACACAGAACACAATCCGTTACCTGGAATTGAATTCACAATTACATTACTTTGATTTCGTTATAACCCGCGTGGTTAGAGTTTAATGAAAACCTGAATTGACATTTACGTGAAACGCACCAAACTTACTTACACAAACACAACTTCCGTTTTGCTCTTTCCTTGCGTGCTTTCTTTCTTTCTTTCTTACCTTTCGTTGTCTTTTTGCTTTATGGGTGATGGTGGTGGGTTGTAAAGCTATTTCTTACCAAACTTCCTTCGTAATCTTTCCTTTCGGTCTTTCTTTTTTTCTTTTCTCTCCATTTTCTGCTCTTTCCATTGTTAAAACGAAACGAAACAACCTGATATTCCAGGTTTTACTTACACTATCACTCTACGACTCTTACTTGTTTGTGCCACGTTCCTTTACTTTTTCACCGTACCACTTACCAGACGACATTCAGGTAAATTTATATGCGGCGATATTCACGTACATGGACTTCCCTTTTTGTTCTTTTTCTTGGGGGCCGGTTTACGTTACTACACGTTAGCCATGGATCGTGCGATCGCTGTCAGACGTCACGATAATACGACTTCTTTTTTTTTATTTTTTTACTTTTATTAAAAAATAAACAAACACGATTGAAAATACTTTCAAAAATAAACTAAACTGATTCATGTAAGTAAAAAAAAGTAGCATTTATTGCCTTTGGTAATAATTATTTATTGCTTATTTGTTTTGTTTTGTTTTTCACCTTTTTTTCGACTAAGCATTCTTAAATCTCACTATAGCATCTATTTTTCCAAGTAAATTTTAGGTGCGGGAGGGGGCATTCCAACCTCCGAAGGGGGTTTGTATTACTGTACACAGATTCGAAAAAGTTGTCAAAAAAACAAATATATAACAAATAAATGTTATCAAGGCCAAGATAAGTTACTTTTCTGCCAAACTGGATATATTTTTCGTGTTTTTATTCAATATAACATATTCATTCAGCTCGAAAACCATACAGTGTTTACCGATGTATTCGAAAATTCAAGATGGCGTCTCACACCCTCTTTAACACCGTAAGTATAGAAAAAGGTGTTATAAATAAAAAAACTATACAAAATACTATTAAAAACACGCCGGATATATGTCAACCTATGTCACATTAACATGTATGGAGCGAGTTTTTAACAGTATTTTATTAGGTTTTTTATTTATAACATCTTTTCCCAGACTTACCGTGTTAAAGAGAGAATCAGACTACATCTTGAATGTTCCAATACATTGGTAAACACTATATAGTTTTCGAGCTGAATAAACATGTTACATTGAATAAAAACACGAAAAATATATCAAGTTAGGTAGAAGAGGAACTTCTCTTGCCTTGGATAACATTTACTTGTTATATATTTGTTTTTTGACAACTTTTTCGAATCTATGTGTACAGTAATACAAACCCATAGTGAGAAAACACGGAACATTATGGAGTTTTTTTGAGGGGGGATAATTAGCGATTTTGGAAACTTTCAGACGATTAGTTAAAAATCTAGCGATTATTTCCCTTTCGTTATAAACTTTTTTTTTTTAATTTCTTTCTTTAATAAATATTTTGTGGGGTTTGTATTACTGTACACATAGATTAGAAAAAGTTGTCCAAAAACAAATATATAACAAATAAATGTTATCAAAGGCAAGATAAGTTACTTTTCTACTAAACTGGATATATTTTTCGTGTTTTTATTCAATGTAACATGTTTATTCAGCTCGAAAACCATACAGTGTTTACCGATGTATTGGAACATTCAATATGGCGTCTGATTCTCTCTTTAACACGGTAAGTGTGGGAAAAGATGTTATAAATAAAAAACCGGATAAAACACTGTTAAAAACTCGCTCAATATATGTTACCGTGACATAGGTTGACATATATTCGGCGGGTTTTTAATAGTATTTTGTATAGTTTTTTTATTTATAATACCTTTTTCCATACTTACGGTGTTAAAGAGGGTGTGAGACGCCATCTTGAATTCTCGAATACATCGGTAAACACTATGTTTTTCGAGCTGAATACAGATGTTACATTGAATAAAAACACGAAAAATATATCCAGTTTCGCAGAAAAGTAACTTATCTTGCCTTTGATAACATTTATTTGTTATATATTTGTTTTTTTTTTTGACAACTTTTTCGAATCTGTGTACAGTAATACAAACACCCATTTTGTGTTTTATATACATAAAGTACAATTGTTGAATGTTACTGTTTTGATTATATTCGTTGGGGGGGGGGACAATTAAAAAATTAAGAAAGATTAAAATGAAGCGAAATTTAAGTTTCCGTTCCATTTTTACAACAACCGTAAAACAGTGCATACTCAGCAAGTTTTATCGTAATTTATAAGCATATTGAAACACTAAATCAACATTTTATTTATTTTTTTGCATAATTAATGATGGAAGTATTTTTCTGTTTATTTTCTTAACATCTGTTAAAAAAAAATAATTTGTACATTCTCTTGAAAAAAAGAATCAAACTTTTCTCTACTTTCACATGTGTTCCATTTTAACAAACTGAGCCACAGCAACGCGTGGCCGGGTACAGCTAGTATATATATATATATATATATATATTAAATTGTTAGGTGGAAGCACAGAATAGTTATAAAACATCGTCCCCTCATGTTAAGAATGGCTTTCAAAATATTAACGCTATTTCAGCACGGTACCAAAAATGCACAAGTACCTAAAATTGTATGAACCATTTTTTTTTTAATATAAAACTGGAATATTACCGTATTTTTAATAAAACCTTCATTCTATTGAATTCGATGTGAAATCGAAAAACAAATTGCAGAAGTAAAAAGTTAACAACAACGGGGAAAATTTCTTCAGCGAATAAAACAAATACGTTTAAATTCACGGCAGACACTTGAAATATAATAATATATATTTTAAACAAGTCCTTTTCGTTTCTCCTTTCGAAATAATTTGGTCTTTAGCCTAAAATTGTAAATTATCTCAATTAAAAGATAAACAAACGTCAATTTTCAATAGCAATAACAAGCGTATAAAATACCACGGTGAAAAATAGTTCCTGAAAGGAAAAAGCAAACTTCAGTCGCTATTATTTTAAAAACACAATTTTATTTTTACAATAAATATTTCTTTTATTAATTCATTATCCTCACTCATTTTATTTAAAATGTAGTTTAAAACATATTCTAAATAATGATTCCATTTTCTTTACGATGCGGATTGTTTTGATGACGGGACGTACTTGACAATTCACCGAAAAACATTTAATAACTTCAGTTTTTCAACTTTTAAAGTCGTTTCCTCAAGCGAAGATAAACATTTTGAAAAAAATATTTTGTGTGGGTATTTTTTATGTCAAACCCCAACTATAATCACATGTGCATCACCGGGGTTCCAAAATCGACCTGCCCTAATATGTACATAATTCTTATAAAAACGCTTGAGGAATTTATTAAGTAAGTTTAATTCCACGGTGTGAATGCGATATAATGATGAATGGTGCCAGCCAAGAGTATTCTTCAAAGTTTTATAGACCTTTTAGAAAGCCCCTGCACCCATCCCCCGTCCCCCAAATTTCTTATGGGTTTCATGTCTCAGTTTCTTATGTTATTTTTCATTTTTTGTGTTATAACATAGTTTATAAATTTGATGCAATAAACTGTATAAACAAGATCACAATGTAGTATCTGTTCTGATACTACACTTTGTGAGGAACCAACTTGATCTATTGATTAAGTTTAAAGGTAATGGATGGCTCTCGTCTAGGGGAGTCTCCATCTTTTGATAAGCTTCTCGGATTGACCTTTACTCTTGACCTGAAATGGAACACGTATATCAAGTTTGTTGCCAAGGTCGCTGGAAAAATGGTAGGATCCTGCTACCGCTCTGGAAGATATCTCACTGCTGATGCAATTCTCTATCTCTATAAAAGCCAAGTACGTCCAAGGATGGAGTACTGTTGCCACCCTGGGGCAGGAGCTGCTAATCTATCCTGCTTTGACAGAGTACAAAATAGACTTCGTGGCTTAGTGGGGGATGCTCTTTTCTCTTCCCTGCAACCTCTCTCCGACAGAAGAGATGTTGCGAGCCTGTCTTTGTTTTATCGTTATTTCCATGGCAAGTGCTCGTCTGAGCTCCAATCTCTGGTCCCTCACTCGCCAATCTTTCACAAAAAACACCCATCTAGCTGAAACCACTGTCAATAATTTCCCCCACTCTTTATCTGTGCCTAAATCAAAACGAAAATTCTATGAACAAAGCTTCTTTCTTAGAAATGCACGCTGGTTGCTTGTTTCCCACTTGACTACAACTTGGATGTCTTCAAGTCCAACATAAACAAATTCCTTATAAGTAAGACACTTTATCAAATCTCCAGTACTAACGATTACTATGATATCCCATTGATTACTGTACACGCAATAACCTTTATTTCCGAGTGGCTTCTGGACCTTGATAAGTGGTGACTACCATGTAAAAAAAAAAAAAAAAAAAAAAAAAAAGGACCAACACGATTCTTTGGGTGTTTGGTCCCGCAGAAACTTGTTTTTTGTTTTTTTTAGCCCAATAATAATTTAACTGTTTTCTATTGTTTCTATTGTTTGTCTAGTGCTCTTACAGCTGGCAGGTTTCGGAGAGACTCACATACTTTTTCAGGCAAAGGTCTCCCTGTCTCCAAATCGGCGGGAAACTGGAGCGGCTCTTTACAAACAGACTTTTCTTTCTCAAACTTTACAACGTAGCAAGGAAGAAGAAGAAAAAAAAGAGGGAAACCAACACACTGAGGATGAATGAGCTCCGAAATATATATGTTATAAATTTCAAACAAGTAAAATATTTGTTTATTTACTAATATTACGTTGTGATTTGGTTTCAAGCGCATTTGACGTGCGTTTATTTTATTCAAATTAAATCATTGTTTCTATATGGAACTCATATCCTTGACGTTATTCTCGCGTTACCTACGCACTGTTCCAACATTTCAAAATACAACTGCTCAGATACAACGTGCGGCTCTTTACAAACAGACTTTTATTTCTCCAACTTTACAGCATGGCAAGGAAGAAGAAAAACAAATAATATTACGTTGTTGTAGTGAAGTAGAAAAAAAAAAGAAATTAAAAAAAAATATATATAAGACACAGCTGTTCCTTCCAAAAGCTCTTTAACGTCCAAAAATAATTTACCGTCACAAAAACAATTCACCGTCACTTCTTCCAACCGTCGTTTCACTCTCTGCGCTCTTGACGCTGCTTAAAAAAAAGTACCGTTTATATGCTGCCTATTTCGCCACTTATGCAAATTGACTATCAACCAGAGCCATCTAGTTTTCCATTTCTCCAAACAGCCAATTTGCAAAGGGGGACAACTCAAACCACACGCCCCCTTGATCTACACGATCATCACATGTCAACCCATCACGTAGTCGCTCGATCAACATGGCGGCCGTCTCTCTCGCTGCGATCTCCACGGAGCCTCTTCGTGAACGTCGCTACTTGGCTCGACGTCGCTGTCTTCCTCTGATGACACCACTACTGGATGCACATCAAGGATGTGTCGAGGGATGCCGTCGATAGATACATTGTTCGGGGACTGGACACTTGTCACAATGCCCCTCCCCCAGTGTGTGGTACAGCGAGCATCTGGCGGTTTGATCCACACTTCCTCTCCCACTCGCACAGTCGCTCGCTTCTCGCCTTCCTCCGCGGGTACCTGTGCAGTTTGGGGATGCCGCCAATCGTACTTGAAGACTGCCCTCTGCGGCATGACTCAACTTTTTGCCCTGACTTTGGAGCCATATTATACCAGAAGACAGCTTCTGGCGGCAAAATCTGGCCCCTTTCAACTATAGCCTTAATGGTCCTGTGATGCCGCTCCACAATTCCGTTTCCGCCTGGTCTATATGCAGCCCTGAAATAGCACCGCACTCCCCACTTATCCAACACATTCTCCATGGCAGCTGAGCGAAAGGCAGTTCCATTGTCCATTAGCACTTCCGTCACTGAACCCCTCTTCAAAAACACCTCTTCCAAGACCTTTGCAATTTCACCTGCATTTTCCGCCTTGATTTCCCTCCAAATGGCTACTCTTCCTGGTCCACAGTCGACCATTGACAGATACGGCCTCTGTCGATAGTGCGTTACGTCTATCGCTAACCTGCTCCAGTTCTCTGCCACCTGAACCTCACCAGCTTCGTGTCTACTCGGCGCAGGGTCGATTGATTGACACCGGCTGCATCTCTCAACCACTGTCCTAACGGCCTCCTTTGTGATTCTGGGGTCCACCTTCCTGGCCAAGAACAAGGTTCTATCCACTCCAAAATGGTGCATGTCACGCAAATCCTTCAGAGTGTCTTCATTCAAACAACATATTGCAACAGCCGCCTCATTCGGCGCCTTTAGCCAGGTCTTCTGCACCCTCGTCATCACATCTGCTCTGTTCTTCGCTGAAGTAACGATAGTGACCCTAAGTTGAAGATCAAATTCCCTAATCAGCTCCCTTAACATCATCAATCGATGCTTTACTAGCATCTCGGCAGCACCTTTCGTCTTCACCCTCCTTTCTCCTGTAGCTTCGGACTGGATCCAAGAGAACACAGTGGCTGAGTCGGTCCTCACCTCAACATTCTGTAGCCCCCATTTCAAGGCTAAGTTGATGCCCTTCATAACTGCATCCAGTTCCGCCACATTTATGTGAGCCACATCGTCCTTCTTCCGCAACCAAGCAGTATCTTCTGCAGTAACACCACCTATCTCCAAGGTAACCCCCACTGCTATACAGCTTGCATCACACCACACAACACCTTCTGCACTGTTGGGTACATGCCAAACACCTCTCACTGGATCCTCCCCCTTCACCTCTTCAATAATCTCTCTCATAATGTCCACAGTCTCTTTATCAACTCCATCCTCCCACTTCGCTCCACTAGCTAGCCTTTTGATATAACTACATACAGTCCGTAGCCATCCTGCAATAGGGTAATGGCCCACCAGTCTTCCGCATATTGAGAAGAGTTCTCGCCTGCTCAATTTTTCCGACACCTCCGGGATCTCATTTCCCCTCCAGAACACTAACCGTCCTATCTGGTGCTTTCTTAGTTGGAGCCCTAACACAGCTCCTCCTTCCAACGATTCCGGGCGTTTTGCAATTAGCCCAAAGCTGTTGAGGTGTTTTACTACGTCCTCCGCAGTTGTTACCGTCTCATCCACCCAAATATCATCAATGTGGCTCTTCTGACTGCGTCCTCCTTGCTTAGCACCGTTTTGAGGATCGCTGCCATGATTTTTGGTGCAGAATTCAGACCAAAACCCAACCTAGTCAGGCAGTACGTTCGGCCCTTATATCCGACCAGCTGGTATTTCCAGAATTCCTGTGAAATGTGGATCTGTAGGTATGCAGATTTTAAATCCACAATCGTCGCAGCCTTCTGAATCTGCCTCCACTCTTGCTTGGTCTCTCCGCACACGTCCATCACATCGCCTCTCGTGTGACACGCAATGTGTACGTTCAGCTCCCTGAAGTCCAGTACTGGCCAAACTTTTTGTTTTGTGGGCTGCCATTAACGGCAGCACACCTTCCACCTTCTCCGTCCATGGTCTTAAAATCCCCTCTCAGATCCATCGGTCCACCTCCTTCTCAAATTCAACTCTTGTGCCTCCTCGCAACGTATGCTTGTAGCATTCCACTCTGTTGTTCAGTACGGGAAGTTCTCCCTTCCATGCCCACTTGACTGTCCATTTCTCACCATCAAAATGTGCAGAGAAATCTTGGTCCTCTATCGTGCAACTTTTGTCTGACCCGGCCGTTCCTGTGACACCTTTTTCGAATTGCACACCTTGATGTTCTCCAAATCTCACGGAGTTCCTATATATCGTAACGCCCCCTTGTCGGGCAATTGCGTTCATCCCTAGCACCACATCGACACCCGTGACAATTTTGTTAATAACAATCGCCTGGATTGTTAATGACATCCCACGTACCATCAACCGAACGATACTTGTGCCATTGCACTTCACCTCTCTGCCGTCAACTGCCGTAATGTTGCTGGTTCCATTGCATGTATCAACCATGTCTTTGGTGACAATTGTTGAAGTACAGCCCGTGTTGACAAGGGCTTTTGCACTTAGTCCATTTAGGGTCACCTCTACTTGTGGTGACATACCCTGAAGCGCCTTCATCGAATAAGTGGGATAGCCACCGGCGCAGTGGCTTCCCCCTGTTCGTTTCCCCGGGGACAGAATCTGCTAATGTGGCCGACTTCCCCACAGCGGTAACACGTGACTTCTGGCTTTGGCTCCCTGCACTCCCTCGCCATATGGGGGCCTTGGCATCGGTAGCATCTGCCAGAGAACCTGGGTCTCTGCCACAGTCCTCTCTGCTTTTCTTCCTTCACAATTTCCTGCTGCAGTTTGCTTCGTTAAGCGACAGCTACGATTCCCTGCTCACTGTTTTTTCCTGGCCAGCACCCTAGCCTGTGTAATCAACTCCGCCACCTCCATAGTATTTACACCGGGCAGTTGCTGCAGAGCTATAGAAATATGGTCCGGGAAGCCATTAGTAAAGGCCATCTTAACCATCTGTTGACGGCCTCCTCCATTGAATCCTGCTAGTCCCGTCAACCTCCTGATATTGTTGGCGTAAACATCGACAGGCTCTCCGGTCCACACCATACGGCTTAGTTTGCCATATGCCACAAACGGTCCTTCAGTAAATGCTTCCTTCAACTTTTCCTCAATGGCGTCAACAGACAGTCGATCCTCCTCCCACATCTCCAGATATAGGGCCAGACATCACCATCAAGATACAGCAACTTAGCGACAAGTTTAACCTTGGTCAGCCAGGTTTACACATTGTCACGCATACACAATATAATGCATACACATTGTCATGCATACACATTGTCATGTATACACATTGTCACGCATGCACACTTTAACACATACACGCTGTAATGCATACACATTCTAATGCATACACGCTGTCATGCATACATAGTCACACATACACGCTGTAATGCATACACATTGTCATGCATACATACTGTCACACATACACGCTGTAATGCATACACATTGTCATGCATACAACTATGATGCATACATATTGTCATGCACACACGCTGTCATGCACACACGCTGTCATGCACACACACTGTCATGCATACACATTCTCAGGCATACACATTGTCACACATACATGCTGTCATTGATACACACTGTCATGCATACACATTGTCAGGCATACACATTGTCACGCATGCACATTGTCATCAATACACACTCATGCAAACACGATGTCATAAATACACATTCTCATGCATACAGATTGTGATTAATACAGGCTGTCATGCATACACATTCTCATGCATACACATTGTCACACATACACGCTGTCAAGCATACACATTGTCATGCATGCACACTGTCACATATACATGCTGTCATGCATATATATTGTCACACATCAACGACACATTCTCATGCATACACATTTTCACACATACACGCTGTCACGCATGCACATTGTCATGCATGCTCATTGTCATGCATGCACATTGTCATGCATACACGCTGTCATGGATACACATTTTAATGCATAAACGCTATCAGACATACACATTGCCACACATACACGCTCTCATGCATGCAGATTGTCACGCATACACGCTTTCATGCATACACATTGTCACGCATGCACATTTTCACGCATGCACGGTGTAATTCATAGACATTGTCATGCAGACACATTGTCATGCAGACACATTGTCATGCGTACACAATGTCAGGCATGAATATTGTCATGCGTACACATTGTCATGCATGCATATTGTAACACATACACGCTGTGTGCATACACATTGTCATGCATAAACATTCTCATGCATACACATTGTCACTCATACACATTGTCACGCATACACATTCTCATGCATACCCATTGTAAAAATTCACCCTGTCATGCAGACACATTTCACACATACACGCTGTCATGCATACACATTTTCATGCATACACATTGTCGTGCATACACGTTCTTAGGCACACACATTGTCATGCATACACATTTTGACGCACACAGATTGTCATGCATACACATTGTCATGCATACACGCTGTCGTGCATACACATTGTAATGACTACACATTGTCATGCATACACATTGTCGTGCATACACGTTTTAATGCACACATTGTCATGCATACACATTGTCACGCAAACACGTTGTCATGAATACACGCTGTCATGCATACACGCTGGTATGCATACACATTGTCACACATACACGCTGTCAGACATACACGATGTCATGCATAAATATTATCATGTATTCACATTGTCATGCATGCACATTGTCACGCATACACGCTTTCATGCATACATATTCTCAGGCATACACATTGTGATGCATATACGCTATCATGCATACACATTGTCATGTCTAAACATTGTCACGCTTACACATTGTCATGCATAGAAAATATCGTGCAAACACATTGTAATGCATACACATTGTCATGCATACACATTGCCACACACATTGTCATGCATACACATTGTCATGCATACACATTGCCACACACACATTGTCATGCATACACATTGTCATGCATACACATTGCCACACACACATTGTCATGCATACACATTGCCACACACACATTGTCATGCATACATATTGTCATGCATACACATTGTCATGCATACACATTGCCGCATACACATAGCTACACACACATTGTCATGCATACACCTTGTCATGCATACATATTGTCACGCATACATATTGTCATGCATACACATTGTCATGCATACACATTGTCACGCATACACATTGTCAGTCATACACATTGTCAGTCATACACATTGTCACGCATGCACGCTGTAATGCATAAACGCTGTCAGGCATACACATTGTCACGCATACACGCTGTCACGCATTCACGCTGTCATGCATAAACATTCTCAAGCATACACATTGTCATACATACACGCTGTCATGCATACACATTGTCACGCATACACGCTGTCATGCATACACATTGTGATGCATACACATTGTCACGCATACACGCTGTCAAGAATTCACATTGTCATGCATACACGCTGTCATTCATACGCATTGTCATGCATACATATTGTCACACTTACATGCTGTTATGCATACAAGCTGTCATGCATACAAGATGTCATGCATACAAAGTGTCATGCATACAAACTGTCATGCATGCAAGCTGTCACGCTTACACAGTGTCACGCTTACACAGTGTCATGCTTGCACAGTGTTATGCATACAAAATATCGTGCAAACATATTGTCGTCCATACACATTGTCATGCATACATATTGTTACACATACACGCTCTCATGAATACACACTCTCATGCATACACATTGTCGTACATACACATTGTCACCCATACATACACATGTTGATTAATACACGCTGTCATGCATACACATTGTCATACATACACATTGTCACACATACACGCTGTCATGTATTCACATTGCTACACATACACATTTTCATGCATACACACATTGTCCACGCACGTTGTCATGCATACACATTGCCATGCATACACATTGTCACGCATACACGCTGTCCTAAATTAACATTGCCATGCATACACATTTTAACGCATACACGCTGTCATGCATACACATTGTCGCACATACACGCTCTAATGCTACACATTCTCAAGCATACACATTGTCATACATACACGCTTTCATGCATACACATTGTCACCCATACACGTTGTCATAAATACACATTGTCATGCACCCACATTGTGATTCATACGCGCCGTCATGCATACATATTTTTACACATACACGCTGTCAAGCATACACATTGTAATGCATACACATTGTCATGCGTGTACATTGTCACACATACACAGTGTCATGCATACACGCTGTCATGTATACACATTATCATGCATACACATTGTCATTCATACACGCTGTAATGCATAAACGCTCTCATGCATACACACTCTCATGCATACAAGTTGTCATGCACACATTTCATGAATACACATTGTCACGTATACACGTTGTCACACATACACATTGTCACGCATAATATTATCATGCATTCACATTGTCACGCATACACGCTGTCACGCATACACATGGTCATTCATACACATGGTCATGCATACATATTATCATGCATACACATTATCATGCATACACATTATCATGCATACACATTATCATGCATAGTGTGTCATGCATACACGCTGACATGCATACACGCTGTCATGCATACACGCTGTCATGCATACACATTCTCACACATACACGCTGTCACGCATACACGCTGTCATGCATACACGCTGTCATGCATACACGCTGTCCTGCATACACGCTGTCCTGCATACACGCTGTCCTGCATACACATTGTCATGCATACATATTGTCATGCATACACATTGTCAGGCATACATATTGTCACGCTTACACGTGGTCAAGCATACACGCTGTCCTGCATACACATTCTCATGCATACACGCTGTCGTGCATACACAGTCACGCATACAAATAGTCACACATACACGTTGTCATGCATACACATTGTCACACATACACGTTGTTATGCAATTACATTGCCACACATACACATTGTAACACATACACATTGTCATGCATACATATTGTCACACATTCACATTGTCACACATTCACATGTTCATGCATACACATTCTCATGCATACATATTTTCACGCATACACGCTATCATGTATACACATTGTCACGCATACACGCTGTCATGCATACACATTCTCAAGCATACATTGTCATACATACACGCTGTCATGCATACACATTCTCAAGCATACATTGTCATACATACACGCTGTCATGCATACACATTGTCACACATACACATTGTCCTGAATACACATTGTCAAACATACACGCTCTCACACACATTGTCATGCATGCCCATTGTCATGCATTCACATTGTCACGCTTAAACATTGTCATGCATACAAATTGTCACAAATACACGCTATCATGAGTACACATTCTCACGCATACACATTGTTACGCATACACATTGTTTTGCATACACATTGTAACACATACACATTGTAATGCATACACATTGTCACATTTACACGCTGTCATGCATACACATTGTCACACATACACATTGTTACACGTACACGCTCTCATGCATGCATATTGTAACGCATGCACATTGTCATGCATACACGCTGTCATGCATACACGCTGTCATGCATACACGCTGTCATGCATACCCATTGTCACAAATACACGCTGTCATGCAGACACATTGTCAGACATAGACGCTGTCATGCAAACACGTTGTCATGCATGCACATTGTCATGCATGCACATTTTAACGCATACACGACGTAATTCATACACATTCTCATGCATACACATTGTGATGCATACACGCTGTCATGCATACACATTGTCAGACACACGCTGTCATGCAGACACATTGTAAGACACAGACGCTGTCAGACACACATTCTGTCAGACATACACATAGTCACGCATACACATAGTCACGCATACACATTGTAACACATACACATTGTCACGGATGCACATTGTCATGCATACAGTCTGTCATGTATGCACATTCTCAAACCTACACATTGTCATGCATACACATTGTCATGCATACACACTGTCATGCATACACATTGTCACACATATATGCTGTCATGCATGCACGCTGTCATTCATACACCTTGTAAAGCATGCATATTTTCATGCATGCATATTTCATGCATGCATATTGTCACACATACACGCTATCATGCATACACATTGTCATGCATACACATTGTCATTCATTCACATTTACAAGCATGCACATTGTCACACATGCATATTGTCACGCATACACATAGTCACACATACACGCTGTCACGCCTACAAGTGTCACACCTACACAGTGTCACGCCTACACAGTGTCATGCATGCATATTGTTACACATACACGCTGGGTGCATACACATTGTCACACATACACGCTGTCATGCATACACACTGTCATGCATACACATTGTAATGCATACAGGCTGTCATGCATACACATTTTCATGCGTACACATGGTCACGCACACACATTGTCATGCATACATATTGTCATGTATACACATTTTCATGCATACACATTGTCATGCATACACATTGTCATGCATGCACATTATCATGCATGCACATTATCATGCATGCACATTATCATGCATGCACATTATCATGCATGCACATTATCATGCATGCACATTGTCATGCATACACATTGTCATGCATGCACATTATCATGCATGCACATTATCATGCATGCACATTATCATGCATGCACATTATCATGCATGCACATTGTCATGCATACACATTGTCATGCATGCACATTATCATGCATGCACATTATCATGCATGCACATTATCATGCATGCACATTATCATGCATGCACATTGTCATGCATACACATTGTCATGCATGCACATTGTCATGCATGCACATTATCATGCATGCACATTATCATGCATGCACATTATCATGCATACACATTGTCATGCATGCACATTGTCATGCATGCACATTATCATGCATGCACATTATCATGCATGCACATTATCATGCATGCACATTGTCATGCATACACATTGTCATGCATGCACATTATCATGCATGCACATTATCATGCATGCACATTATCATGCATGCACATTGTCATGCATGCACATTGTCATGCATACACATTGTCATGCATACACATTGTCATGCATGCACATTATCATGCATGCACATTATCATGCATGCACATTATCATGCATGCACATTATCATGCATGCACATTGTCATGCATACACATTATCATGCATGCACATTATCATGCATGCACATTATCATGCATGCACATTGTCATGCATACACATTGTCATGCATGCACATTATCATGCATGCACATTATCATGCATGCACATTATCATGCATGCACATTATCATGCATGCACATTATCATGCATGCACATTGTCATGCATACACATTGTCATGCATGCACATTATCATGCATGCACATTATCATGCATGCACATTATCATGCATACACATTGTCATGCATACACATTGTCATGCATGCACATTATCATGCATGCACATTATCATGCATGCACATTATCATGCATGCACATTATCATGCATGCACATTGTCATGCATACACATTATCATGCATGCACATTGTCACACATACATTCTGTCATGCATACATGCTGTCATGTATACACATTGTGATTCGTACACATTATCATGCATGCACATTGTCATTCATACACATTGTCATGCATGCATATTGTCACACATGCACGCTATTATGCATACACATTGTCACGCAGGCACATTGTCTTGCAGGCAGATTGTCACGCAGGCACATTGTCATGCATGTATATTGTCACGCATACACATCGTCACCCATACACGCTTTCATGCATACATGCTGTCATGCTTACACACTGTACTGTGTACACATTGTCATGCGTACACATTGTTATGCATGCATATTGTTACACATACACGCTGTGTGCATACACACTGTCATTCATACACATGGTCATGCACACACATGGCCATGCACAGACATGGTCACGCGTGCACGCTGTCATGCATACACACTGTCACACATAAACGCTGTCACGCATACAGTCACACATACAGTCACGCATACAAAGTCACGCATACACAGTCACACATACACAGTCACACATACACAGTCACACATACAGTCACGCATACATGCTGTCATGCATACACATTGTCACGCATGCATGCACATTCTCATGCATGCACATTTTCACACATACAATAATAAAAATAATAATAATAATAATAATAATAATAATAATAATAACTAGTGGGACCTGTGGAAATTCCACAGCAGCATTTTTCCTATGCAATATATTGTTGCTGGGCATGCTGTGAGCGTTCTATTGAGCATGAATGAATGCACAATCATATTATTCTACTTTTTTTATTAAAACTGTACTGCACCCTTACTAAAATAATAACTTTGATATATTTCATAGGCTGATTATTTTATTACAAACACACCGGTCAATTAACTCACATTTTATCATTTTTCATAATTATTGAATATGTTACTATGTTCGACAATAATTTTGCATAATTTCAACCCACAAAAGCCTCTCCCTTTACTAAAATAGTAAATTTGATATATTGTATCGGCTTATTATTTTATTAAAAAACACAACTATTAATTAACTCACATTTCATCATTTTTATTTTAAATATTTCTTGGATATAGTACTAATTTTGACAATGATTTTTCATCATTTAAACTCACTATGTCGCACACCTTACTAAAATAATAACTTTTATATATTTTCTAGGCTGATTATTTCATTACAAACATCAACTCACATGTCATCACTTTTCGTAATTCTTGGATATGTTACTAATTTCGACAATCATTGTTCATAATTTATACCCACATTATCGCCCTCTCTTAATAAAATAATAACTTTGAAATATTGTCTGGGCTTATTATTTTATTACAAACACACTAATGCATGAAATCATATTTAATCATTTTTCATAATTCTTGGATATATTACTTATTTCGACAATCATTTTTCATAATTTTAACCCACATTTTCGCCCTTCCCTCTTTACTAAATAACTTTGATATATTGTCTAGGCTGATTATTTCCTTACAAACACACCAATCAATTAACTAATATTTCATCATTTTTTCGTAATTCTTGGATATGTTACTAATTTCGACAGCAATTTTTCATAATTAAAGCCCTCCTTATCTTCTTCCCCTTTACTTATATAATAACTTTGATATATTGTCTAGGCCGATTATTTTATTATAACCACACCAATCAATTAAATCACATTTCGTCATTTTTCGTAATTATTGGATATCTTACTAATTTCGACAATAATTTTTTTATAATTTAAACCATCCCCGTCGCCCTCTCTTATTAAATAATACTTTGACATATTTTCAGGGTTGATTATTTCATAAAAAATATAACTATCAATTAACTCACACTTCATCATTATCTTAATTCTTTGATATGTTACACATTTCGACAATTATTTTTAATATTTTTAACCCACAATATCAACCACCCACTAAAAACATAACTTTGATATATTATCTGGGATGATTATTACATTTCAAACACACCAATCAATTAACTCACATTTCATCATTTTTCATAATTCTTGGATATGTTACTTATGTCGACAATCATTTTTCATCATTTTAACCCACATCATCGCCCCACTTACTAAAATAATAATTTTGATATATTGTCTGGTCTGATTATTTTATTGCAAACACACTAATGCATTAAATAACATATCATTTTTCATAATTCTTGGATATGTTACTAATTTTGACAATTATTTTTCATAATTTAAACCATCCTTATTGCTCTCTCTTACTTACATAATTACTTTGATATATTTCCTGGGCTGATTATTTTATTATAAACACACACGATTAACTCACATTTAATCTTTGTTCATAATTCTGGATATGCTACTAATTTCGACAATAATTTTTATAATAATAATAAAACTCACATTATGCCTCTCCCTCCTACTTATATAATATATTTGATATATTGTCTGGGCTTATTATATCATTACAAACACACCAATCAAGTAACTCACATTTCATCATTTTTCATAATTTTGAATATGTTACTAATTTCGACAATAATTTTCATAACTTTAACCCACTATGTCGCTCCCCCTTACTTAAATAATAACTTCGATATATTGCCTGGGCTGATTATTTCATTACAAACAAATAAATTCTGGGTATTCTCATAGCATATATGTTTCACCTATCTTATCCAATCCCGGGTGACGCCGCATATTCTGCTAATATATATCGTTCACCTATCTCATTCGATCCCGGGCGACGCTGGATATTTTGCTACTATATGTTTTCCACCTATCTCATTCAATACTGGGCGACGCTTTCTGATAGTATATATTTGTACATCTCATTCAATCCCTGGACTGACTTCATGTCCGCCACCTCACTGTTGAAAATATACATTAAATAAAGTAATGTTTTAATCGTAAACTGTTTCAGCCATTTCCGGGACTGACTTTATATCCCCAACCCACTGCTAAAAATATACATGAAATAATGTAACGTCTAAATAGTAAACTGTTTCAGCCATTTCCGGGACTGACTTTATATCCCCAACTCACTGCTAAAAATATACATGAAATAATGTAATGTCTAAATAGTAAACTGTTTCAGCCATTTCCGAGACTGACTTTGTATCCTCAACCCACTGCTAAAAATATACATGAAATAATGTAATGTCTAAATAGTAAACTGTTTCAGCCATTTCCGGGACCGACTTTATATCCCCAACCCACTGCTAAAAATATACATGAAATAATGTAACGTCTAAATAGTAAACTGTTTCAGCCATTTCCGGGACTGACTTTATATCCCCAACCCACTGCTAAAAATATACATGAAATAATGTAACGTCTAAATAGTAAACTGTTTCAGCCATTTCCGGGACCGACTTTATATCCCCAACCCACTGCTAAAAATATACATGAAATAATGTAACGTCTAAATAGTAAACTGTTTCAGCCATTTCCGGGACCGACTTTATATCCCCAACCCACTGCTAAAAATATACATGAAATAATGTAATGTCTAAATAGTAAACTGTTTCAGCCATATCCGGGACCGACTTTATATCCCCAACCCACTGCTAAAAATATACATGAAATAAAGTAATGTCTAAATAGTAAACTGTTTCAGCCATTTTCGGGACTGACTTCTTATCTCCCATCCTACTGCTAAAAATATACATTAAATAATCTCCAAGACGTAAATGGTTGCAGCCATTTCCGGAACCGACTTCATATTTCCCACCCCAATGTTAAAAATAAACATTAAAGAAAGCAATGTGTAATGCATAAACGGGTTCACCCATTTTCGGGACTGATTTAATATCCCCCACCCCACTGTTAAAAATATACATGAAATAAAGTAATGTTAAAATCGTAAACGATTTGAGTAATTTCCGGGACTGACTTCATATCCCGTAACCCACTGCTTAAAATCTATTTGAAATAAAGAAATGTTTAAATCATAAACTGTTTCAGCAGCTTTTCGAAAGTAATGCATAAAAAACATTAACACGGTTAGGGATTAGGTAACCATTGCTTCAACATGTGAATGTCTGAGTATACTATAAGTTTCAGCATTCCAGTGACTTAAATCCCCCGACTTTTTGGCCTTGGTTAATGGAGGAGAAATCCTTCATTACTGATACAATTCTTATTTTTGTTATTGACTAGAAAGCCCCTTTTGGGGAGCTGGTTTCCCCCCTATATTTTTAACCGACCTCATGTCCAATTCCGCCCTTGTTGGGAGGCAAGTAAAAAAAAAATGTAAAAAAAAATCAGAACGGACATTTTCCAGGGCATTTTATAATTAATCAGGAGTAACATTTCCAGGGCATTTTGTAATTAAATCAGAAACAACTTTTTCCGGTTACTTTTTTAATATTAAAACTTTGTTACATTAAACATAGTACCTATTCACAATGCCTCCCCACGGACATCTAAATCAGGGTCATTTTTTTAACGTGGAGAAAAAATTGTCTTAGTCGTAAAGGATTTCTCTTCCACTGAGAGAGAAGAAACTGAAATGTAGCACCTGAATAACAGATACTACACTTTGATCTTAGCCAAAAGGCCAAGAAAGAGAAATCATTTTTATTAGCTTTGCCTCAACAGCGACACCATTTTTTTTTTTTTAATATTTCATCTTTTCAAGGGTGGAAAGGTTTATTTGGAATAATATTCCACTTTTTGGAATATTCCACTTTCCTTTTTTAGGGATGCACAGCATGATAACGGATAGAGCGATAAGCGTAATAATATAATGATAATAATAATAATAATAATAATCATCTGTATAGAAGACTGTGAAGGACACGAAAAAAGTACTAGAAAAATACATAATGCAAAACACTGAAAGGATAATTATGACAGCGAGAGACACTGAAAAAAAAAACAACAAAAAAGAAAACAGAGAGACAAATGACAAAACGAGAAAAGAGAAGTGGGAAGAGAAACAATTCCACGGAAGATTCCTAAGAATGACAAAAGATGAGAATAACAAAAACACCTGGACATGGTTGCGAAAAGGACATATAAACTGAGAAACTGAATCTCTAATAATTGCAGCACAAGATAACTCGATAAGAACCAACCATATCAAAGCAAGAATCGATAATACACAAGAAAACAGCAAATGCAGACTGTGGACAAAGAGACGAAACGATAAACCATATAGTAAGTGAATGCAGCAAACTGGCCCAAAAGGAATACAAAAACAGGCATGACCAAGTGGGGAGGGCGGTGCACTGGGAATTGTGCAAACGACTGCATTTTGAGCGTACAGACAAATGGTACTAGCATAAACCCACAACAGCACTCGAAAACGAGAAACAAAATCCTATGGGACATGGACATACAGACAGACAAACCCATCGAAGCAAGAAGACCAGATGTTGTAATAGTTAACAAGAAAGAAAAATCCTGTCAAATATTAGACTTTGCTGTTCCTGCTGACAGGAGAAACGAAGCAAATACACAGAGCTAGCCAGAGAGTTAAAAGGGATTTGGATGATGGAGAAAATCAAAATCGTCCCGATTAATAGTAGGAGCACTAGGAACAATTCCGAAAAACTTTGAAAAAAGAATGCCAGAAATGTGAATCAGAGGAATAACTGCAAAAGTACAACGACTAACGATAATGAAAACGACTGAAATATCAAGGAAAACCCTTGAATGCGGAGAATAATACAAGACAATATAACGAAGAAGCGTTACAGGGAATGAAGAACACTGAATCTGCATATCTACAAGTTCTCCACCCCCATCATGCATCACCCCCATAGTTTCACCGCCGCTCCTCCCAATAAAAAGTGACCCCAAAGAGCTGAGAAGGGTCAAGAAGGACTGAAAGACCGAGGAGAGTGCACCAGCCAGACCTCGGTTGGACAAGCGCAAAGAGAACTGGGACTTTGGGGAGACTTAGTGCCACTCAAATTCCAGAATAAACCAATGGCCACTGCCGGCGAGAAATCAATGGTAAGAGGCTGTTGCAATGATGCAAATTCATTTGCAAATGCTATAGAAGGAGATGGAGAGAACTGGACTTCTGGGAAGACTTGTCACTCAGCCTCCAGGGAACACCACAGGTTTCCAATCAGATCGTTAGTTGAATTGTGTGAAAGCTCCATGTGAGCCAATTATAGTAATAATAACAATAATAATGAAAACTTTGTAGATTAACACTCTCAGCTAAACCCCTATTCCAAAATGAAATATTACTTTTAAGTTAAATAGTTGGCTGAGCAGAAGAGAAATTATCTGGTGTTTTCTTTCTATCAGCTTTTTTACTATCAGTTTTCTTTCTATCAGCTTATCGGTGTATCTATTTATCTGTTTAGCTGTTTATCTATCTAAATATCGATCTACGAGGGGTGTGCAATAAGTAATGCCCCTGACCCACTTCCCATAGCAGTAGAGCAACGAAACTTGGCACAGTTATTAATATTTCTCTACATAGTAACCACCCAGAGTTATGCATTTCTCCTATCGTTTGATGCAGCTCTGGAGACTATTTTTTGTAGAACACCCCAAGTTGGTCCTCCAACCACGACGTGACTTCAGAAATCAAGGCTGCAGCATCTGGGAAACGCTTTCCTTTCAAAAACAACTTCATGGCTGGGAAGAGGTGAAAGTCAGAGGGTGCAAGGTCAGGAGAGTAGGGAGGATGGTGAAGGATTTCATAACCACACGCTTGTGCTTCTGATCTGGCGACATGCAAGTTGTGGCGTTGTCCTGCAGGAGGAGAGTACCTTTGCTGATCTTGCCCCACCTCTTGATTTTGATAGCTTCCTTTAATTTCCTCAAAAGTGAAGCATAATAGGCTCCTGTAATTGTGGTACCCTTTGCCAGGAAATCTGTCATCACTACTCCGTCCTGGTCCCAGAAGACTGTAAGCATGACCTTGCTGCACCCTTGCCTTCTTTGGAGGTGGTGAGTCCAAGGGCTTCCACTGCATTGACTGGGCTTTGGTCTTTGGATCTTAGTGATGAACGCAGGTTTCATCCTGCGTAATCAGTCTTTTGAAAAACTTTGATTCATCTTCTTGGCACATCTCCAAATTCATCCTTGAGCACTCGATGCGTTCTCGCTTCTGGAATGGTGTGAGCAACTGGGAATCCATCTGCCAGACACATTATGCATATGGAAATGGTCATGAATGATAGTTTCCACAGACTCTGTACTAATCTTGGGCTATTTAGCGAATAGTAAGGCGCCGATCTTCAAAAATGGCAGCCTCAACTTGACGGACAGATGCCTCATCAATGGCAGAAGGGGGGGAGCGGCGACCAGGTCTGGGAGCTGTCTCCACAGACTTCCGGCCATGTTTTAATTCACGATGCCAGCGTTTTACAAGGTCATATGATGGGGCATTATCACCATAAGTTTTTCATTTCATCAAAAGTCTCCTGTGGTGTGCGTCCTTTCAAATACAAAAACCGGATCACTGCTCGACATTTAACAGGCTCCATTTCACACCTGACTCAGTTCAAACACCTGTAAAACAGAAACCACAATGAATTTAGAGCTGTAATTTACCACATAACCCGTAGAGATATAAATCATTGCGCATACAAAATTTCAGTTAGATCGGACAAGTGGAAGTGGGTCAGGGGCATTACTTATTGCACACCCCTCGTATCTATTTACCTATCTATTTAACTGGCGAAGTAAACAAGAGATGTGAACTATGTTTTAAAACATGCCAAACCATGTCAAACTGAACTGATCAAGTTTGCGCCGGAAGGTCTGAACAGTTGACTGGTAGGACGTGTCGTCTGTCACGTGTTTCGATTTTCTGGATTTAATGTTGAGTTGGATTCTAGATGTACAACAGAGCGGATGGGTTAATGGGTCGTCCTCCACACGGGAGGGAGGTGACGTGTCTTTATTCATTTTTATTCTTTAGAAAAAAAATATTTTCCCGGTAAGTCATAGCGAGATTTATCAAAAAAGTTAGTTTTGTTTTAGAAGCAAAACATCAACTTCAGTTCCATTCAATAATGAACGCGTTTTTTAATATGTAATTTTATGTTTATACGTAAGAATTTTTATACGTTTTTATATAAATTTATAAAGATTATTGTAAAAATGAAATTTATTCATGAAAAAAATATTTCCCCGGTACGCAACACAAAGATTTATCAAAAAGTTAATTATGTTTTAGAATAAAAACATTGACTTCAGCTCCGTTGTTTTGTTTTTTTAAATGCAATAAACGTGGGTTTTCATATGCACGTTTATGCTAAATCGCTAGATAAAAATGTAAAAATAAATTGTTTTATTTTTGGAGAAGTTTCTTATTATGACGGAATGGAATTTGGTGCACATGCGTACTTTTTAGCGAACCAAAATGGCGGATTGAAATCTGGCGTACTGGCGTCCAAAAAAGAATTACCCAACGATTGTTTTGTAAAATAAGAAAACAGTGTAGAAAGAGAATAGTTAAGAAAGACCGTCCTATGTCAAGAATGAGTTTCTATATAATAACATACTATTTCGAAAAGCATTTTCAATCAATTGTCATTTATGTCATTTATGTCATTTATTTATGCATTTCTACGAGCGTTTGTTTAATTTTCAATTTGGAGCGGTTCTCAATGGTCGTTCTGCCAGAGTTATTAGGCACCAATTTTTAAATTCTAACTCAAAGAAGAGACACTAAGTTTGTTTTAAACCAAAAACACACTTTAAAAGAAGTTTAAACATAAATTTATTCAATCTTTCGTTTGGTAACATTTATTTTGGCGTATTTATTTATTATTTCTTTTCTTTTTCTGTTAATTACAGCAATAAATGCTCAACCCCATACCCTTTTTGAGGCGCGTGTATAAGTTTAAATGTAGATATAATTTTCTTTTTAATTTAAAAATTTTCAGAATGTTTTCCCTTTACGTATCTTTATCAAGATTTTGATAAACTTATCGAAGATTTTCATCTATATTTTTCACTTGCGTCTAAAGAGAAGTGTCATGAAAAGAAATCGATGAAAGACACCACCAGTACCGATTTTTCCGATTCCCGATTCTGATTAATCGTCCCAACACATATTTCACGTACGCCGTATCGTGATATACATTGTTATCGGCGTGCATCATAAGTTCACTTTCTCTTTCAAATATCTTCACATATCTGCTTACATGTATCGAGAGATTTTCTAGATGGTCCGAAGCTTTCTCCATTACGGATATTTCAGCTGAAATTGTCAAAAGATTTATTTCACAATGTATATCACGATACGGCGTACATGAAATAATAACAATGGATATCACGATACGGCGTACGTGAAATAATAACAATGTATAACGCGATACGGCGTACGTGAAAGAATAACAATGTATAACGCGATACGGCGTACGTGAAATAACAATGGATATCACAATACGGCGTACGTGAAATAACAATGGATATCACGATACGGCGTACGTGAAATAACAATGTATATCCCGATACGGCGTATGTGAAATAACAAAGGATATCACGATACGGCGTACGTAAAATAACAATGTATATCCCGATACGGCGTACGTGAAATAACAATGTATATCACGATACGGCGTACGTGAAATAACAATGTATATCCCGATACGGCGTACGTGAAATAACAATGTATATCACGATACGGTGTACGTGAAATAACAATGGATATCACGATACGGCGTACGTGAAATAACAATGTATATCACGATACGGTGTACGTGAAATAACAATGTATATCCCGATATGGCGTACGTGAAATAACAATGTATATCACGATACGGTGTACGTGAAATAACAATGTATATCCCGATACGGCGTATGTGAAATAATAACAATTGATATCACGATACGGCGTACGTGAAATAATAACAATGTATAACGCGATACGGCGTACGTGAAATAACAATGGATATCACGATACGGCGTACGTGAAATATCTACGGCAACACATCAAAGGCTGTAAATGACAAAGTTCTCTCTGATTCTCTCTCCTCTGATCTCGAGCGCGTGGTTCAGTGGGGGAAGAGGTGGCAGGTTACCTTTAATGCATCCAAAACCAAACTGCTATCCTTACATCATCAACGCTCTGATCCCCATCTGGCATCAATTGTGATGGATGGCTCTCGTGTGGGAGAGGCCCCGTGTTTTGACAAGCTTCTGGGTTTGACCTTTACTCCTGATCTGAAATGGAACACGTACATCAAGTCTGTTGCCAAGGTCGCTGGAAATATGGTGGGATCCTTCTACCGCTCCAGAAGATATCTCACTACGGATGCAATTCTCTATCTATATAAAAGCCAAGTACGTCCAAGGATGGAATACTGTTGCCATATCTGGGCAGGAGCTGCTAAAAACAGCCTATCCTGCCTTGACAGAGTACAAAATAGACTTCATGGCTTAGTGGGGGATGCCCTTTTCTCTACCCTGCAACCTCTCTCCCACAGAAGAGACGTTGCGAGCCTGTCCTTGTTTTATCGTTATTTCCATGGCAGATGCTCGTCTGAACTCCAATCTCTGGTCCCCCCTCGCCAATCTTTCACGAAAAACACCCGTCTAGCTGAATCCACTGTGAAAAATTTCCCCCACTCTATATCTGTGCCTAAATCAAAACGCGGATTCCATGAACAAAGCTTCTTTCTTAGAACTGCACGCCTGTGGAACTCTGTTCCGTCTGCCTGCTTCCCTCCGGACTACAACTTGGATGTCTTCAAGTCCAATGTTAACAAATTCCTAATGAACCGCCCCCTTAAGTAAACATTTCAGCAAAACTCCTCACTAACGTAATGTACTTGCAATAACCCTTATCCCTGAGTGGCTTCCGAGCCTTGATAAGTGGTGATCACTGTGTAAAAAAAAGAAAAAATAATAACAATGTATATCACGATACGGCGTATGTGAAATAACAATGGATATCATGATACGGCGTACGTGAAATAACAATGGATATCACGATACGGCGTACGTGAAATAACAATGGATATCACGATACGGCGTACGTGAAATAACAATGGATATCACGATACGGCGTACGTGAAATAACAATGGATATAACGATACGGCGTACGTGAAATAACAATGGATATCACGATACGGCGTACGTGAAATAATAACAATGGATATCACGATACGGCGTACGTGAAATAACAATGTATATCACGATACGGCGTACATGAAATAATAACAATGTATATCACGATACGGCGTACGTGAAATAACAATGTATATCCCGATACGGCGTACGTGAAATAACAATGTATATCACGATACGGCGTACGTGAAATAATAACAATGTACATCATGATACGGCTTACGTAAAATAACAATGTATATCACGATACGGCGTACGTGAAATAATAACAATGTATATCACGATACGGCGTACGTGAAATAACAATGGATATCATGATACGGCGTACGTGAAATAACAATGGATATCACGATACAGCGTACGTGAAATTACAATGGATATCACGATACGGCGTACGTGAAATAACAATGGATATCACGATACGGCGTACGTGAAATAACAATGTATATCCCGATACGGCGTACGTGAAATAACAATGTATATCACGATACGGCGTACGTGAAATAACAATGTATATCCCGATACAGCGTACGTGAAATAACAATGTATATCACGATACGGCGTACGTGAAATAATAACAATGTACATCATGATACGGCTTACGTAAAATAACAATGTATATCACTATACGGCGTACGTGAAATAATAACAATGTATATCACGATACGGCGTACGTGAAATAACAATGGATATCATGATACGGCGTACGTGAAATAACAATGTATATCACGATACGGCGTACGTGAAATAACAATGTATATCACTATAGGCCTTCGTGAAATAATAACAATGTACATCACGATACGGCGTACGTGAAATAACAATGGATATCATGATACGGCGTACGTGAAATAACAATGTATATCCCGATACGGCGTACGTGAAATAACAATGTATATAACTATAGGCCTTCGTGAAATAATAACAATGTACATCACGATACGGCGTACGTGAAATAACAATGGATATCATGATACGGCGTACGTGAAATAACAATGTATATCACGATACGGCGTACGTGAAATAACAATGTATATCACGATACGGTGTACGTGAAATAATAACAATGTACATCATGATACGGCTTACGTAAAATAACAATGGATATCACGATACGGCGTACGTGAAATAATAACAATGTATATCACGATACGGCGTACGTGAAATAACAATGGATATCATGATACGGCGTACGTGAAATAACAATGTATATCACGATACGGCGTACGTGAAATAACAATGTATATCACTATAGGCCTTCGTGAAATAATAACAATGTACATCACGATACGGCGTACGTGAAATAACAATGGATATCATGATACGGCGTACGTGAAATAACAATGTATATCCCGATACGGCGTATGTGAAATAACAATGTATATAACTATAGGCCTTCGTGAAATAATAACAATGTACATCACGATACGGCGTACGTGAAATAACAATGGATATCATGATACGGCGTACGTGAAATAACAATGTATATCCCGATACGGCGTACGTGAAATAACAATGTATATCCCGATACGGCGTACGTGAAATAACAATGTATATCACGATACGGCGTACGTGAAATAATAACAATGTATATCACGATACGGCGTACGTGAAATAACAATGGATATCATGATACGGCGTACGTGAAATAACAATGTATATCACGATACGGCGTACGTGAAATAACAATGTATATCACTATAGGCCTTCGTGAAATAATAACAATGTACATCACGATACGGCGTACGTGAAATAACAATGTATATCACGATACAGCGTACGCGAAATTATAACAATGTATATCACGATACGGCGTACGTGAAATAATAACAATGTATATCACGATACAGCATATGTGAAATAACAATGTATATCACGATACGGCGTACGTGAAATAATAACAATGTATATCACGATACGGCGTACGTGAAATAACAATGGATATCACGATACGGCGTACGTGAAATAACAATGGATATCACGATACGGCATACGTGAAATAACAATGGATATCCCGATACGGCGTACGTGAAATAACAATGGATATCACGATACGGCGTACGTGAAATAACAATGGATATCACGATACGGCGTACGTGAAATAACAATGGATATCACGATACGGCGTACGTGAAATAACAATGGATATAACGATACGGCGTACATGAAATAACAATGTATATCATGATACAACGTACGTGAAATAACAATGTATATCACGATACGGCGTACGTGAAATAACAATGGATATCACGATACGGCGTACGTGAAATAACAATGGATATAACAATACGGCGTACGTGAAATAACAATGTATATCACGATACGGCGTACGTGAAATAACAATGTATATCTCGATACGGCGTACGTGAAATAACGATGTATATCACGATACGGCGTACGTGAAATAACAATGTATATCACGATACGGTGTACGTGAAATAACAATGTATATCACGATACGGCGTACGTGAAACAACAATGTATATCACGATATGGCTTACGTGAAATAACAATGGATATCACGATACGGCGTACGTGAAATAACAATGGATATCACGATACGGCGTACGTGAAATAACAATGTATATCCCGATACGCCGTACGTGAAATAATAATGTATATCACGATACGGCGTACGTGAAATAACAAAGGATATCACGATACGGCGTACGTTAAATAACAATGTATATCTCGATACGGCGTACGTGAAATAACAATGTATATCATGATACGGTGTACGTGAAATAACAATGTATATCCCGATACGGCGTACGTGAAATAACAATGTATATCACGATACGGCGTACGTAAAATAACAATGTATATCCCGATACGGCGTACATGAAATAACAATGTATATCCCGATACGGCGTACGTGAAATAACAAAGGATATCACGATACGGCGTACGTGAAATAACAATGGATATCACGATACGGCGTACGTAAAATAACAATGTATATCCCGATACGGCGTACATGAAATAACAATGTATATCCTGATACGGCGTACGTGAAATAACAAAGGATATCACGATACGGCGTACGTGAAATAACAATGTATATCCCGATACGGCGTACGTGAAATAACAATGTATATCACGATATGGCGTACATGAAATAACAATGTATATCCCGATATGGCGTACGTGAAATAACAATGTATATCACGATACGGTGTACGTGAAATAACAATGGATACCACGATACGGCGTACGTGAAATAACAATGGATATCCCGATACGGCGTACGTGAAATAACAATGGATATCACGATACGGCGTACGTGAAATAACAATGGATATCACGATACGGCGTACGTGAAATAACAATGTATATCCCGATACGGCGTACGTGAAATAACAATGTATATCCCGATATGGCGTACGTGAAATAATAACAATGGATATCACGATACGGCGTACGTGAAATAACAATGTATATCACGATACGGCGTACGTGAAATAATAACAATGTATATCACGATACGGCGTACGTGAAATAACAATGGATATCATGATACGGCGTACGTGAAATAACAATGTATATCACTATAGGCCTTCGTGAAATAATAACAATGTACATCATGATACGGCGTACGTGAAATAACAATGTATATCACGATACAGCGTACGCGAAATTATAACAATGTATATCACGATACGGCGTACGTGAAATAATAACAATGTATATCACGATACGGCGTACGTGAAATAACAATGTATATCACGATACGGCGTACGTAAAATAATAACAATGTATATCACGATACGGCGTACGTGAAATAACAATGGGTATCACGATACGGCATACATGAAATAACAATGGATATCACGATACGGCGTACGTGAAATAACAATGGATATCACGATACGGCATATGTGAAATAACAATGGATATCACGATACGGCGTACGTGAAATAACAATGGATATCACGATACGGCGTACGTGAAATAACAATGGATATCACGATACGGCGTACGTGAAATAACAATGGATATAACAATACGGCGTACGTGAAATAACAATGTATATCACGATACGGCGTACGTGAAATAACAATGTATATCTCGATACGGCGTACGTGAAATAACGATGTATATCACGATACGGCGTACGTGAAATAACAATGTATATCACGATACGGTGTACGTGAAATAACAATGTATATCACGATACGGCGTACGTGAAACAACAATGTATATCACGATACGGCTTACGTGAAATAACAATGGATATCACGATACGGCGTACGTGAAATAACAATGGATATCACGATACGGCGTACGTGAAATAACAATGGATATCACGATACGGTGTACGTGAAATAACAATGGATATCACAATACGGCGTACGTGAAATAACAATGTATATCACGATACGGCGTACGTGAAATAACAATGTATATCCCGATATGGCGTACGTGAAATAACAATGTATATCCCGATACGGCGTACGTGAAATAATAACAATGGATATTACGATACGGCGTACGTGAAATAATAACAATGGATATCACGATACGGCGTACGTGAAATAATAACAATGGATATCACGATACGGCGTACGTGAAATAATAACAATGGATATCACGATACGGCGTACGTGAAATAATAACAATGGATATCACGATACGGCGTACGTGAAATAATAACAATGGATATCACGATACGGCGTACATGAAATAATAACAATGGATATCACGATACGGCGTACGTGAAATGATAACAATGGATATCACGGTACAGCGTACATGAAATGATAACAATGGATATCACGGTACGGCGTACGTGAAATAATAACAATGGATATCACGGTACGGCGTACGTAAAATAATAACAATGGATATCACGGTACGGCGTACGTGAAATAATAACAATGGATATCACGATACGGCGTACGTGAAATAATAACTACTGCGCTTTTCACTTGAACGTGAATGCTTGTCTTTCGCAAAGAAACTCATATTTGGAGACGATTCGTGCTAATTAAGAGATCTTAACGAAAAACAAAAAATGTCATTCATTAAGTGGATTACAGTATCGTGGGGCAACTAGTCCGATCTGTTACAGTACCAAGTAATAAACAGATTTTCAATTCGGAAACGTTTCATTTTAGGAAAGAATAAGGTTTTTATTTTCCTGCAAGTTCGTCATGTTTATGAAACTGGATGAGAGCGTTCGAAACTGGCGCGAATTGGGAGGGGGCTGTCAAAAATAGTTTCATAAATTCGATTTTTTTTTCGGTTCAAGGCGATTTAAGACATCATCAATGTGATTCGTATTATATTGATCTGCTCACCACATAAATTACGATATTGAACTTTCTAAACAAAATGACTGCGATACTATAAAAAATGAATAGAAGTAAAATTAGTCAGGTCAAATTAACTCCCTTTCTTCTAAATCACAAGTAACCGCCATTAGCCTGGGCAGATGATCTCTAGTATGTATTGACTACTTTCAGGTGAGTAGTTTTAATTGCTGAAGAAGTGGTTATGAGTTTGACAAAAGCATTTTCGGTCGAAATATAATTTATTCTGTTTGTTAGACTTGCGAAACTATTTCTATAGCTTTTTCAGGTTCCATTTTCTCACTCCTCACAATTTTTTCGTAATTATAAAATACTAATGCTTTATTAATTATAAAATACTAATGCTTTATTAATTATAAAATACTAATGCTTTATTAATTATAAAATACTAATGCTTTATTAATTATAAAATACTAATGCTTTATTAATTATAAAATACTAATGCTTTATTAATTATAAAATACTAATGCTTTATTAATTATAAAATACTAATGCTTTATTAATTATAAAATACTAATGCTTTAATGTTTAATATTTACAGAAGACAAGAATTACTATTTATAACTAAGTAAAAAATGGGAGAATGAGTTTATTGGTTCCTTCACCGTTTCCATGTTGCACAGATTTCGTTTGTAAAACCTAAATTGTTATTTTTCACACAACTACGGAAAATTTAGAGTTTAAGTTTTTCTCAATTGCGCAATTGAGGAAAAAAAAATGTCCGTTCGAGTTTGATTTCGGCTTGTTAATTTCATAGTCTACGGTGGAATCCCTTATGTTAATAAGACACCAGCAAGAATTAAAACTATTGAAATAAAAGAGGGAAGAAGGTTTAAATATGACAGAAAAGGGGGGTGAAAATAAACAAAGACATGTAAAAAATAAAAAGGTTTGATAATAAAAACGAGCTTAAGAAATCGGTAAAAGCAAACTGCGCATGTCTGCGACGTTCAGTTTCTCTTCGTTTGTGCAGCAATTGCCGCTTAATCCTCAACCTTATCTCCATTTCACTTTTTCCGTGTTCACCGAATTTTATATCCGAGATAAAAATCAAGACTTGAATGATTTTCATCATTTCTTAAAAAAGTTTTCTTTGCTTGTTTTTTTTTTTTTTTTTTTTTTGGACGTGAGAAAACAAATCGTTTGTATTTTTATTTGTTTGAAACTGATATTTATAACGAGGAGAAAAAGAAAAAAAGTTGATTTAAAACAGAAACCGGAAATTTTTGGAATGGCATGCATAAACATGAGAGCTTGCACGTCGACATAAATTCATAATCGTTGCTTGCGAGAGAGTCAGGCCTCACTCAAATTTATACGACGTAGCCCCACTGTTTCAAAGAGCCGAGTTATTGTAAATAATATTTTTCATATGATTGTCTCAAATTCGATAACTATATAATTTTAAAGTTAAGCATTTATTCAAACAATAACATGAAATGATCCATCGATACAAAAATCAAATAAGTTAGCTATGAATACATAAAATATATAACGGACAAGGATGGATTTTTTTTTACACAGTGATCACCACTTATCAAGGCCCGGAAGCCACTCAGGGATAAGGGTTATTGCAAGTACATTACGTTAGTGTGGAGATTTGATGAAGTGTTTACTTAAGGGGCCGGTTCATTAGGAATTTGTTAACGTTGGACTTGAAGACATCCAAGTTGTAGTCCGGTGAGAAAGAGGCAGACGGAACAGAGTTCCACAGGGTGCAGTTCTAAGAAAGAAGCTTTGTTCATGGAATCCGCGTTTTGATTTAGGCACAGATATAGAGTGGGGGAAATTTTTCACAGTGGATTCAGCTAGACGGGTGTTTTTCGTGAAACCAGAGATTGGAGTTCAGACGAGCACCTGCCATGGAAATAACGATAAAACAAGGATAGGCTCGCAACGTCTCTTCTGTGGGAGAGAGGTTGCAGGGTAGAGAAAAGGGCACCCCCACTAAGCCACGAAGTCTATTTTGTACTCTGTCAAGGCAGGATAGGCTGTTTTTTGCAGCTCCTGCCCAGATATGGCAACAGTATTCCATGGATGTATGGAATATCGATTAAACAAATTTCGACAAAATAAAAAAAGAACAACAACAAAAATTCATGGCTCAACATTTACACTCCAATCCAAACTCATCGCTAAATTGTAATCGATTTTCACCTTTTCTCCCAATAAATTATTGAAATCTTTTTAAAGTGAATACTATTTTTCTAAGCTAATATCAACCATAGCGAGTTTAATTGGTTGATTCGTCGATTATGTATCTACTCCAGAGAACTTTGCCACACGCTTGAGAACAAAATTCTGTCACTGATCACAGTTCCGGGTCGATCATTTAGCTGAGTGGCATAGTATCTTTTTCATATTTCTTTAATGGAAACTTTTTTATACATAGCTGGAGTATGGTAACTGGGGAAAATTTAAATCACATTATTCTCTTGTTTTTTTTTTTTTTTTTTTTTTCGAACAACGCATATGTGTTGAATCGTTAAAAAGAGCCTCGATAGTATTTCTTTGAAACAACAAGTTAGAAGAAAAAAAAATAATAAAAATAAATTGTATTCTATAGGAAATAAGAAGCGCCTGTTGAGAAGAAGAGGAGGTCATGTGCGGTTTATATCCCCCCCCCTGATTCGTTAACAAACTGGACACTACTTGTTTACACCATCTTCCCTCCAGTTTGAACAAGACCTGGTTTAGAAGGACACCATTCGCTCCCTAACCACGCGCAGCGGATAAACAATTTTCCTAAAAATTAGTTTAACCAATATTCCTTTTCCCATAACATAAATTTAAATACGAATTTGATATGTTTAACAGCAGCCAATTTTGAAACTTTTTAAAATCAGTCCAGTTAGCACAATATGTAATGTAACAGTCTCTATGTTTTTATAATAAAGAGCAAACGTCATCTTCAAGGAAGTAGGTGAGATTATTTATAGCACTTTAAATAGTGTTTTGGGAAAATGCACTTTCATCTTCAACATTTTGAACCTTATCATATAATTTTAAGTTCTTGTTAAGCACGAAAAGCATTTCTTGCAATTTTTGTTGTCTAACATTGGCCTCGTTATTCAGTGTATTGCTTTTAAAATTTTTTTTCTGATTTTCGGTTTCCATTTTATCTAATTGTCTAGTTCTTCCTAGTGTCATTCTTGAAGTGTCCGTTCCAATCGAATTTGCTGTTCGTGTTGGTACTGTTTGACAGACATAACATTCGTGAATTTATCAATTTCTGTTATTTCATAATCGTAAACGACTTTATGCGCTTTTTTTAAATATGTAAATTTTATCTGAGAAAATACATTTTGTTAATTCACTTCCCCACAAAGCGACAACATAATTTTGCTTGACTTATTAATGTTTCTATTTATTATTAGCAAAATGAAGAAATATCAACTTTGTTTATTTTTTTCATTGTCTTTCGATTGAGTTGTGTAAATTCTCGTGAAAGTCGGATTTTTTATTTCTAGCGTTGGTGAGTGTTAAACTTATTCAGGAAACACAGCTATTAAGAAAATCAAAATCTCCACATATATCAATAAACGGTGATAAATCAAAAACTGTCCATTCCTGACTGAAACATGGAGAACAGGTTGAAATTTGCAGGAAAAATATTAAAATTGCTGAACGCATTGCTTTTTTTTTTAATTTAGCAAAGATAATGTTTTATATAATAATTCGGCATAACCCTATCAATGTAATATCTATTTAAAAACATGAAAATACCACTTCTCCAATTATAAAATGTAGAATAATACGGTTACTATTTATAGTAACATAAAAGAATGATATAAAATATTAATAATATATATATATAAGTAAATTTAATATATATATATATATATATATATATATATATATATATATATATATATATATATATACTGTTGGTAGAATTTTTCAGTAACTCATAACACAATATGTCATTCCAAAGAGTGCTCAATGCATGAAACAGAGCAATATATTGATTGTTGGAGAGCTATTGGCTACACATTAGCAAACATGTTTCAATGACCCCCTAGCAGGGAAAATCACCTCATCAGGCCAAAAACCATCCACGAAACTTTCAATAAAGACCATCCCTTTATATTAAAGTCAACTTTACAGGGTTGAACCATTCTAAAAAGAAAGAGGGGTACCAACAACCTATATCAAAACAAATATAACCTATTCACAAAATAATGTTAGTTTTTTCAAGGTATAATTCTGAAGCAGATTTATTATAAGTTTGCATTAAATTTTCTAGCTCCAACCATTATAATTATAATTGTTTTTCGTTTGTTTTGTTAATACGCATTTTTAGAACTATTACTCCAATATCAAAGCAATTCATAAATTTAACTAATGTTTCTTTTTCACTTAAAATCGAGATATAAAAATATACATATATTACTAAACTATAAATTTAGCGCTATTTCTCTATATAATACAAAAGTACCGACATATATACAAACAAACGTGAAAATTTATATATATACAAATTACTCTTATAATATGGTTAAGTATATTAGTAACTAAGTCTAATTATATTATTCACGGTAAAAATTTCACTAAAAATTATTTTTTATAAAATTGAATAGATTCTTCGTTAAAAATTTAGCGTTTAAAATAGATTTGGCGTTTAAAATAAATAAAGCATATTACAATATATAAGTCGATGGTATGATTAATTCGTTAATATTCTTATTTTTTCAGTGAATGTATTTGGAAATGTTTACAGGAAATTGCTGTTTCCTGTTTAATGTTTAATAGTTTCTCCCGGTCTTTAAAATTCGTTATTTCTAATTTTTCATGAAGGCATAAAAAGCACGGTGCATGTAATGAATTACATATTTTCGATCTTTTTATGATCCGCCATTCTAACGTTGGAGTTTTATTCTCCTTTATAAATTCCCAATATTGAAGTGATAATGATGTGTCTTTTTCGTATTTTTGATTAGTAAAAGAACTTTTATGCCCATAGAATCTTTCTTTAAAAGTTGCCTGCGTACTACCTATATAAAAATTTATATCACTAGGATTTTTTTCAGGGAATATTTTTGCTTGGTAAACTACTGATTTCGTTAAACATTTATTATTCATGGGACAAGTACTAGGAATTTTGCAGTTACATTTTTCAGTATTTTTATAATTATTATCTTTAGCATTATGATTTATTTCCCCAGTATTTTTTACTATTATTAACTTTTAGTATCCAATTATTATGCTTTTTAATAATTCTTTCAATATTTTCACAACAACTATAACCCAATTTTATAGTATTTCTATTGAAAATACTATTTAATATAATACCTGGGGGTGAGTGCCTATCTAGCAATTGCAAACATTTCCTACCCAGTCCAGTTTTAAGGGCACTATAACAGGGAGGTAAAAACCAAATTATTTTCTTGTTTCTTGTTTTACGATTATTATTATTATTACTATAGTTGCGTTCGTCATTACTATTCTTTTAAAATGTAATGTCTCCGTTTTTGAAATATATGTATATATATATGCATATATATATATATATATGCATATATATATGCATATATACATATATGCATATATATATGCATATATATATATGCATATATATATGCATATGAATATATATGCATATATATATATATGCATATGAATATATATGCATATATATATGCATATGAATATATATGCATATATATATGCATATGAATATATATGCATATATATATGCATATGAATATATATGCATATATGTATGCATATGAATATATATGCATATATATGCATATATATGCATATATATGCATATAAATATATATGCATATATATATGCATATATATGCATATAAATATATATGCATATATATATGCATATACATACATATATATATATATACATACATATATATGCATACACATACATATATATATACATACATATATATGCATACACATATATATGCATACACATACATATATATATACATACATATATATGCATACACATATATATACATACATATGCATACATATATATATATGCATACATATATACATATACATACATATGCATACATATATACATATACATACATATATATACATACATATACATACATACATATACATACATATATATACATACATATGCATATATATACATACGTATATATACATACATATATATATATATACATATGCATATATATACATACATATATATACATACATATATATATACATACATATATATACATATATATATACATACATATATATATATACATATGCATATATATACATATATATATACATACATATATATATACATGAATATACATACATATATATACATACATATATATATACATGCATATATATACATACATATATATATACATACATATATATATACATACATATATATATATACATATATATATGCATACATATACACATACTTATATATATATATATGGATACGTATACATATATATATATACATATGCATATATATACATATGCATATATATATCGGCATATATATATGCATATATATATATGCATATATATACATATATATATATGCATATATATACATATATATGTATGCATATATATACATATATATGTATGCATATATATACATATATATGTATGCATATATATACATATATATGTATGCATATATATACATATATATGTATGCATATATATACATATATATGTATGCATATATATACATATATATGTATGCATATATATACATATATATGTATGCATATATATACATATATATGTATGCATATATATACATATGTATGCATATATATATACATATATATGTATGCATATATATATACATATATATGTATGCATATATATACATATATATGAATGCATATATATACATATATATGTATGCATATATATACATATATATGTATGCATATATATATACATATATATGTATGCATATATATACATATATATGTATGCATATATATACATATATATGTATGCATATATATACATATATATGTATGCATATATATACATATATATGTATGCATATATATACATATATATGTATGCATATATATATATATATATATGCATATATATACATATATATACCTATATATATACATATGCATAAATATACATATATATATACATATGCATAAATATATATGTATGCATATATATACATATATATATGCATATATATGTATATGCAAACATATGCATATATATATACATGCATATATATATATATATATATATGCATATATATGCATATGCATTTATATACATATGCATATATATATGCATATACATGCATATGCATATATATATGCATATACATACATATGCATATGCATATATATATATATGCATATACATAGATGCATATGCACATATATATGCATATACATACATATGCATATGCACATATATATATGCATATACATACAGATGCATATATATATGTATATATATATGCATATATACATACAGATGCATATATATATGTATATATATGCATATATATTTATATGCATATGTATATGCATATATATATGCATAATTGTATATGCATATATATGCATATATATATGCATATATATATATGTATACATATATGTGCATACATATATATGCATATATATATGCATAATTGTATATGCATATATATGCATATATATATGCATATATATATATGTATACATATATGTGCATACATATATATGCATATATATATGCATAATTGTATATGCATATATATACATGCATATATATATATGCATACATATATATGCATATATATATGTGTATACATATATATGCATATATATATGCATACATATATATGCATATATATATGCATATATATATATGCATACATATATATGCATATATATATGCATACATATATATGCATATATATATGCATACATATATATGCATATATATATATATGCATACATATATATGCATGTATATATGCATATATATATGCATACATGTATATGCATATATATATGCATACATATATGCATACATATTATGAATATATATACATATGCATATATATGCATACATATATGAATATATATATACATATGCATATATATGCATACATATATGAATATATATATATATACATAAGCATATATATGCATACATATATATGCATATATATACATATGCATATATATATGCATACATATATACATATGCATATATACATATGCATATATATATATGCATATACATATGCATATATATATGCATACATATATATGCATATATATATGCATATATATGCATATATATATGTATATATGCATATATGCATATATATATGCATATATATATGCATATATATATGCAGATATATTTGTATATGCATATATATATGCATATATATTTGTATATGCATATATATATGCATATATATATGCATATATATATATATATATGCATTAATATTTGTATATGCATATATATATATTGTATATGCATATATATATTGTATATGCATATATATATATATTATATATGCATATATATATATTGTATATGCATATATATATATTGTATATGCATATATATATATTGTATATGCATATATATATTGTATATGCATATATATATATATATTGTATATGCATATATATATTGTATATGCATATATATATATATTGTATATGCATATATATATTGTATATGCATATATATATTGTATATGCATATATATATATATTGTATATGCATATATATATATTGTATGTGCATATATATATATATTGTATGTGCATATATATATATTGTATGTGCATATATATATTGTATATATATATATATATATATTGTATATGCATATATATATATATTGTATATGCATATATATATATATTGTATATGCATATATATATATATATTGTATATGCATATATATAGGCATATATATATATGCACATATATATGTATATGCATATATATGCATATATATATGCATATGCATACATATATGCATATATATAGGCATATATATATGCATATATATATATATATGCATATCTATATATCTATAAATGTGAACGTGTTTGTCTGTCTGTCTGTGTACATTTCCCTACGCAATAACTCTGTCAATTTTCAGTCTATAGATTCGAACTTTTAAATACCGGGTACTGAGATATGGGAAACTGGATGTGACGGGTGTAAGCCAAAAATTTGGCTGTTAAGGGGTCAAATTTAAACGATTTGACCTTTAAGAACTCTACCAAGCACCTCCGACAATTTTGGGTCTAGACACTTGAACTTTTAGATATAGGTTCCTTGAACCTGGATTTAACTTCATAAAGTCATTTGAGCACGAAACTATAAATTTTAAGAGGTCATAATAGGGGCAAATTTAAAAAAAAAAATTAACCATTTTTTTTGTTTTTTTGCTTTTTTTGCACAGCATACACCTCCAAACACCCGAGCAACGCCGGGCACCCCTGCTAGTATATATATATATATATATATGCATATATATATATGCATATATACATGCATATATATATATGCATATATATACATATATATGCATATATATGCATATGTATATACATGCATATATATATGCATATATATATGCATATATATATATATATATGCATATATATATGCATATATATATATGCATATATATATGCATATATATATATATATGCATATATATATGCATATATATATATATATGCATATATATATATATATATGCATATATGTATGAAGGTTATGTTGTCAAAAGCTCCTGAAGTGTATGTTGTCAAAAGCTCCAACGATATCTAAAAAGACACCAAGTGCCATCTTCTTTTTTGTTAGTTTACGCTCTATACAGATCACGAATTCCTGAACCGCAGTCTCGGTAGAGACCCTGGCTCGGAACTACTGTGATTGAATGATAAATATTGCATAAATGTATGTTTGAGAGCTAATTTTTTTTATACAATCATTAATAAATATTATAAATTTATATATTAATACAATAGCAGTGCCTGGAAAAATCATGGATTATATGGAAAAATGCACGCATGAAAAGTAATATTCTTAAGATTTTATTAAACCTGGAAAAGTAAAGGACAAGAAATTTAACCTGGAAAAGTAAAGAACAAGATATAATAGTAAAGTAAAAAAATAAGAATTTTTTAGACTTAAAATATTGCAGCTAAAAACATAATTAGAATATTGATAAATATTTTATTTATTATTTGCATATGTTGTTGTTTATTGTTGAGTTAGAAAGAATTAAATGATCATAATTATGATATAATAAAATTATGAATGTTTATGTAAATTATAAAATTATTAATTCCTTCTACTAACTAACTAAGTAATGAATTAATTTTATGCAAACAATTTTCACTACATAAATATATGCAAATAATAGGGGGGAACTAAGTTCAATCCAGCGACTGACACCCTTTCTAACCTTACAATAAACAACAACATATGCAAATATTAAATAAAATATTTATCAATATTCAAATTTTATTTTTAGCTGCAATATTTTAAGTCTAAAAAATTCTTATTTTTTACTTTACTAGAATATCTTGTTCTTTACTTTTCCAGGTTTAATAAAATCTTAATATTACTTTTCATGCGTGCATTTTTCCATATAATATATATATGCATATATATAAATATAGTTGCATATATATATGCATATATATATATATATGCATATATATATATGCATATATAAATATATATATATATATACATATATATATATGCATATATATATGCATATATATATATACATATATATATGCATATATATATACATATATATATACATATATATATATATATACACATATATATACATATATATATACATATATATATACATATATATATATATACATATATATATATACATATATATATATATATACATATATATATACATATATATATATGCATATATATATACACATATATATACATATATATATATGCATATATATATACACATATATATATATACATATATATATGCATATATATATACACATATATATATACACATATATATATACACATATATATATACACATATATATATATATGCATATATATATGCATATATATACACATATATATGCATATATATATGCATATATATATACACATATATATATGCATATATATATGCATATATATATACACATATATATATGCATATATATATATGCATATATATATACGCATATATATATGCATATATATATATGCATATATATGTACGCATATATATATGCATATATATACGCATATATATATATATGCATATATATATACGCATATATACATATATATGCATATATATATGCATATATACGCGTATATATATATGCATATATATGCATATATATATATGTGCATATATGTTCACATATATATGCTATATATGTGCACATATATGCATATATATGCATATATATGTATATATATATATATATGTAACAAATTCCACAGCAAAACAACGTCGCAGCCCACAAGAGCCATGGCAGTCAAAGAAGCGGAAGTCCAAGACTCGAGTTTCGCCCTCATATGTGCTCAATAGTTAGACACATCCGAACTCAGGATTCGAAACCCGAGCCTCTTACATGCAAAGCAAACACTCTACCAACTGAGCAAACGCCCTGCACACAAGAATTTCAATTAACCAACACAGATCAAGCAAACCGCGCCGAAATCCGACTGTGAAAAGAACATACTCCGTCTCAACAAGTTCATAAGTTGCTCGCTTGGTTAGTATTGCTGGATGGCATCGTCCTTTCGAGTTAAAACTGCTACTTGTGAGACATCAGTTTGGGGTTATTAGCTGGTTGGATGACCGCGTCCCTTTCATATTTATATATACATATATGTACAGATATATGCATATATATTTATATACATTTATCTATATGTATATACATTTATATATCTGTATATATATTTATAAAATATATTTTAGTCATCAACATACAGACCTGTTTCGTTGTTTCACAACTCATCAGTGCCGCTAGACTAACACTTATCTAAAACCGAGGATCGAACCTAGAACCGTCGTGATGACAGTCGGCAGTTCTACCCACTGACTACGGAATCGGTGGCCGAAATAAAACTGTCCGAATGTCTATTTAAAAAAACATCCGTCCGCCACTCGTAGAGGGCTCAAACGTTTGTTTGTAAACAAACCGCGAGCTTCGCATTTTTTCAGCTAAATTAAGTAGCGAGTAAAATAATTTACGATAGTGCTCTACCCAGGAGGGGGGCTTTATAAAATATATTTTATGTATATATTTATATATATGTATATTTATATATATTTATATATATGTATATATATATATTTATATATATTTATATATATGTATATACATATTTGTATATATTTATATATATGTATATATATATTTGTATATATTTATATATATGTATATACCTATATTTATATATATGTATATATATATGTATATATATTTATATATGTATATATATATGTATATATATTTATATATATGTATATTTATATATATGTATATTTATATATATGTATATATATTTATATATATGTATATATATTTATATATATGTATATACATTTATATATATGTATATACATTTATATATATGTATATATATTTATATATATGTATATATATTTATATATATGTATATATATTTATATATATTTATATATATGTATATATATGTATATATATGTATATATATTTATATATATGTATATATATGTATATATATGTATATATATTTATATATATGTATATATATGTATATATATTTATATATATGTATATATATGTATATATATTTATATATATGTATATATATTTATATATATGTATATATATGTATATATATTTATATATATGTATATATATGTATATATATTTATATATATGTATATATATTTATATATATTTATATATATGTATATATATTTATATATATGTATATATATGTATATATATTTATATATATGTATATATATTTATATATATGTATATATATTTATATATATGTATATATATTTATATATATGTATATATATTTATATATATTTATATATATGTATATATATGTATATATATGTATATATATGTATATATATTTATATATATGTATATATATTTATATATATGTATATATATGTATATATATTTATATATATGTATATATGTATATATATTTATATGTATATATATTTATATGTATATATATTTATATATATGTATATATATTTATAGTTATGTATATATATTTATATATATGTATATATATTTATATATATGTATATATATATGTATATATATTTATATATATGTATATATATATGCATATATATTTATATATATGTATATATATGTATATATATTTATATATATTTATATATATGTATATATATGTATATATATTTATATATATGTATATATATGTATATATATTTATATATATGTATATATATGTATATATATTTATATATATGTATATATATGTATATATATTTATATATATGTATATATATTTATATATATGTATATATATGTATATATATATGTATATATATATGTATATATATTTATATATATGTATATATATTTATATATATGTATATATATATGTATATATATTTATATATTTATATGTATATATATTTATATATATGTATATATATTTATATATATGTATATATATTAATATATATGTATATATATTAATATATATGTATATATATATTAATATACATGTATATATATATTAATATACATGTATATATATATTAATATACATGTATATATATATTAATATACATGTATATATATATTAATATACATGTATATATATATTAATATATATGTATATATATTAATATATATGTATATATATTAATATGTATGTATATATATTAATATGTATGTATATATATTAATATGTATGTATATATATTAATATATATGTATATATATTAATATGTA
>NC_136503.1:90569236-90574236 GCF_053919585.1 Euprymna scolopes | reverse complement strand
TAGTTACTGAAATTCAATCAGGAACTTCACAAAACATTTTCATCAAAAAGGAAGGTTATTTGATGTTACATAGTAAATTTTTCATTGAAGTCATTTTCAACTCTTGCTTAAATTTTATCTTGCACATTCAATACTAAAAACTTACCACAATCAGATCACGTCAGTTTTTCCTCATATCCATTTCTCGAACTTTTTACTGAAGAGCCTCAGGGTAAACTACATTTCTGCTGCTTTGATTCGGAGCCAGAATGTAGAGTTTTTCTGAACTTCCTGTCCGGCTGATGGAGACGTAGAACATACCGTGACTGAAGCAGTCTGATGTCAAGTCTACGCCAATGGTGTTAAATGTCTGACCTTGACTTTTGTTTATGCTCATTGCAAAACACACCTTCACAGGAAATTGGAGTCTCCGGAATTTAAATGGAAGTTCTGAGTCCGATAGAACTAAGGGGATCCTTGGCAGTAGAACGGTTTCGCCTTTGTAGGGACCACAGGAAATGGTGGCCTCAAGTACATTGGTGTGCAATCTGGTGATAACACATCTTGTTCCGTTTGTTGTTTTTGGCGGTTCCAAGGATCGAAGAATCATGATTGGCGATCCAATTTTGAGATTTAAAATGTGTGGAGGCATTCCAGATATCTCCAAAGAGTTTAAAAACTCCACAGGGTAGTGAACAGCTTCATATTCATTAAGTAGCCGAATCAACTGACTTGTATTGCTTTGTGTCTCCTGGAAATTCATCCATTATTGAATTGTTCAAATGATTCACATTGCTGTTTAATGGCGAAATAATAACCCTCTCAGCAAGCCAATCCGGTGATTTTCCATTGTTTTGCAGGTCTGGGTACACTTTGTCTTTCAGTTGCTTCTGATTACCGACACATTTACCAAGCGCAGTTGGAATCTTAATTGTGTCAGGTGAAGAAGTGATAGGAAACTGACCATTACCGATTTGGAGAAGCAATTTTGAGAAGTCTGCTGCAGCTGTGTTATCAGAGATATAGGCTCTCATATTAGTAGTCAGTCTCTTCACTATAACGTGCCTCCAGAGAAAGGATTGTTTCAAACTTGCATTGACAATGTTAGCCCTTGTGCCATTTTTAACCACTGGGAGGATTTGACGGAAATCACCGCAAAATAAGGTTGGAATGCCACCCATGGGATTCTTGTTTCCTGTGATGTCTTGCAGTGTTCGGTCAATTGCTTCATAAGCACTCTTGTGCGTCATTGGGGCTTCGTCTACAATGATTGCAGAGGTGTCTCTAATTACATTTGCCAAGGCTGAGTTACCAGTAATTTTGCAAACTGGCTGATCCATTCGATGAGTATCCAAGGGTACTTTAAAAGTGCTGTGAAGAGTGCGGCCACCTTGTAGTAGAGTAGCAGCAATGCCACTGGATGCTGTTGCAAGCACAATCTTTCTCATGGATCTAATCTTTGCAAGGATCAAATTGATTACAAAAGTCTTGCCCGTACCACCTGGAGCATCAAGAAACATCATGTTTTTGTTCATTTCACCTTGTGCTTCCAACATTGCCATGAATGAATTGTAAACTTCTCTTTGAGAATCGGTCAGTTTTTCTTGCATATTTTCTGCTTGTAGGGAAAGTTCTTCAAGATTATAAGTAACTTCACGTTGATACTCTCTCGTGAGTCTTTCATCTCTCCCTTGCGTTGGTGCAGGTAATCCATAGCTTGCCAATGGTTGACCGCACATAAGGAGAACTTTTTCTTCAATTAGACAAAGAGTTTTATTGTAGATGTCCTCATTAAAATCTGCTTCTGGATTGTTAACTTCTTGCCTGTATCTGTGAAGAATGTCTTCAGATATTACATCACGAAAAGCCATCCAGATCTCAAGAGGATTGCTTGGCTCACAGGCTGTTAAAATTATCACAAATAGGCTTCGCAAATTTGAAGGTGATTGAGTGGCACTTGCCTCTCCTACTGCTTGATGCAAGTGATGGTCATTTTCTAGAAGGCCTCGAGCAAGGCACGCTGCTCTGTATGTTTCAAACACCTGACCATTGTATGCTCGCAAATCTTGAAATGAAGTTGGACCAGCAACCTCATTGAGCAACAGGCGTAAGAAATAACACTCCCCTGCTTTTGGACTAATCGTGTAGATTTTCCCAATGCATGGTGCCTTCCATACATCATCATTTTCAGTACCTTCAACTTGTACCCCACGCATTCTTCTCATCCATTTCTTTGTCGATTTGTTCCAAGTTTAAAACTCAGGGACTTCTACGTATTTGAGACCCCTTGCAAAGTCATCCTCATGGCAAAGTTGAAAAAATGCTGTCAAAGTTGTGGCAGGCGGTGGACCTTGGGCTCGTTCCAGAGCAGTATCAGCTGAGAACATGACACGCTGCCCATTTTCAAGATGAACAGAAAGTTGTACAATTGGGGGGAAATGTTCATGGATGGGATGTTCCAATATCCTCCAGGCCGCCTCTGAACTGCCGACATACCTTGCATTCTGGAACTGCTGGATCTCATCCACAATGTGACTTTGTACTTGGCCTTGTTGGTTAGCTGCTCCATCAGTTCTTTGTAGTTCAAACACTGCTTGATCACATCCTTTATTCACGTATTTGAGGACATATTTGATGCTTTGGATCGAGCTGCAAATTTCTACGTTAATGTGAGCGTTGAACTGCTGAAGGAGGACCTTGTTGTACGGAACAATCCACTGGTTTGTTATTTCTTGATTAACATACCGACCATTTCTCTTCATCCTTATTGTACCAGTCTGGCCTCCATCTTCTGGTTTTCTTCGCCTGTACTTGGGATAAGAGTCTTGGCCTTGCTCGGTACACTGAAGAAATTCTTTTGGGTATTTTTTGGAACATTTGTTGTCAATCATACATGGACAATTTGGATTAAATGGTCCACAAGGTCCATGCACCATATGTGCCATCACTTTAGCATGAAGATCAGGATCTTCCTCTTTGTCAGGGATCTCTGCAGATATGCAGAGATCCGATCCATTTTTTCTGGTAGAAGTTTGTCCTCTGGGGCCTGTCAGGTGAGGATGTGTGCATGCGACAGTCCTCTTTTTTGATATTCAATACTGTACAGGAAAGCCCTCAACCTGCCAAATCCTCCCTTTTTAATAAATTCAAGTAACTTTTTTAGCTTCTGCCTGAAAACCCTGGCAACAATATCTGGACGATCCTGAGGGTCTTGCCCTTGAAGACAATTTTCTGTAATTTCTGTCCACTTTGGATTTGTTGTGAACGTGATGAAGAGGTCGGCTCGGCCCATTCGCCGAACATATGCCATGGCATCACTTTGACGCTCAAACATGTATCGAGGGCCTCCTGTATAAGTTGCCGGAAGTACAACTCGTTGACCAAACTGTTCTGGATTCCCATCCTCCCTAAGAATTGAATCTCTCAAGTTGCTATAATTGTCAGCTCTCAGGGTCTGTTCCTCACGCCTCAGAAACTGTAAACGTTCTGTTTCAATCTTGCAGTACACATCCACCAGCCATTGTTGAAATAGCCTTCGGTACCAGAGAAAATAGTTTCCAGGCCGAGTCATTAAATGGTACGAATAAAATTGCTGTTGGGTAACTTTTCGCCCATTGGATGCCTTCATGTAGATGTTGTAAGATGGAGAACCATAGGGGTACATTTACGGGTACATTAAAGTATCGTAGAGGGGATGTAGTTCGGAGATCCGTTTTAATGTATCATTTCTAAAACGCAAGACAATATCCTGGTTAGCTGTTGGTTCATTCTCCATTAATATTCCAATCTCATACGTTGTTGTTGGAGCATTGAATCGCCGTGGATGCTCTTCTTGCGGCCTTCGGTCTTCCCTTATGACAACTTTATGTTCTACCAAGTGTTCTTCTTCAATCCTCTCCTTTGTTGTTTTCAGCTGACAAATGAAGCTGTTGTTCTCATGTAAAAATTCAGTCAGACTTCGGAGAATGTCTCTATTGAGTCTACTGTCACGTCCCCGATTATGTAGTTCCTCTTCCAGACTATCCAAGAAGTAGACTTGAATAAACTTTGCTGTTTCATCTTCAGGTGGTAAAAGACTTCCAATCTGGTGGCAAACCTGGCCTCGAATTCTAAAAGAAGGATTCCACCCATGTACTGCCGCAATTTTGTGACCAAATGATGTCATTGCAAAACAATTGTTATAACTGTGTATATTTTGCAGAAAATCTTTAGAGATGGGACCATTGCCGGAGAGCAAATCTTGAAGCAACTGAGGCAGTGGTGGAAAGCTATCAAGCACAACTTTGCCAGAAGAACAACAACAACCAGGGGTTTCTCCTTTAAATTTTACAGCTGAGCAATGTTGACATATTTTGTCCATTTTTCCTATATCAGCTGTAGTGAGAGAGTCATTTTTGTTGTAAAGCAATCCTTTTCTATTGCAGTGTTCTATTTCATGGTGTCTCAAAGCAGTCATTCGTTGTCTAGCTGCCTCGTTTTCTGTCAATTGCTGGGGCAAAGTCATACTCTCTCTCCATGCAGCCTCTCGTTGTTGCCCTTGGTATAGGCGAAAGCTTCGTTGGGTTTCCGATTCATTCTGATGTCGTTGAGCCACTCTCAACTGACCTTGTGTACGTCTATTTACCTCATATAATTCATTCGATCGTAATATTGCTTCTCTTTCCAGTGCATATCTTTGCCTTTCTTGAATTTCATCTTGTGATGAATTTAACCGCCTTACAGCATGTCTAGTTCTGTCAGCTTCACGTTGGGTTTCTCTTTCCAAATCTGACAGTCTTGCTCTCCTTTCTCTTTGACGTATCCTGTTAAGTTCTAGACGTCTTTCTCTATCTGAATTGTTTTCATTGGAGCGAATTGCAGCAACTCTTAGTCTATTAGCTTCCAATCTTTCCATTCTTTCTTCCTCACTTTCGTTTCTACTTCGTTTGGGTGGCATAATTTCGGTTTTAAACGGAATTGTTTAACGATATTAATGATTGTAAATTAATTAAGCGTAAAGGAAATGTATACTAACTGAAATG
>NC_136503.1:90513597-90559136 GCF_053919585.1 Euprymna scolopes | reverse complement strand
ATATATATGTGTATTATATATACTATATATACATGTATATATATATATGTATTATATATACATGTATATGTATATATATATGTATTATATATACATGCATATGTATATGTATATATATATATGTATGTATATATAATATACATGCATATGTATATGTATATATATTATTATATATATGTATTATATATGTATTATATATACATGCATATGTATATATTGTATTATATATACATGCATATGTATATGTATATATATGTATTATATATACATGCATATGTATATGTATATATATGTATTATATATACATGCATATGTATATGTATATATATGTATTATATATACATGCATATGTATATGTATATATATGTATTATATATACATGCATATGTATATGTATATATATGTATTATATATATATGTATATGTATATGTATATATATGTATTATATATACATGCATATGTATATGTATATATATATGTATATATATATATGTATATGTATATATATGTAATATAAATACATGCATATGTATATATATGTATATGTATTATATATACATGCATATGATATAGATGTATATGTATATATATGTATTATATATACATGTATAGTATATATTATTATATATATATTTGTTATGTATATATGTATTATATATACATGCATATGTATATATATGTATATGTATTATATATACATGCATATGTATATATATGTATATGTATATATATGTATTATATATACATGTATATGTATATATATGTATTATATATACATGTATATGTATATATATGTATAGTATATACATGTATATGTATATATATGTATTATATATACATATATATGTATTATATGTACATGCATATGTATATGTATATATACTGCATATGTATATGTATTGTTATACATGCATATGTATATGTATATATATACATGATATGTGTATGTATTATATATACATGCATATGTGTATGTATTATATATACATGTATATGTGTATGTATTCTATATACATGCATATGTGTATTATATATACATGCATATGTATATGTATTATATATACATTCATATGTATATGTATATATACATATATATATGTGTATATATCTTTATATATATATGTATATTTATATATATGTATACATGTATATATATGTGCATATATCTATATATATATGTAAATGTAAGTTTTGGTTCCCTCTAAATAGATAAATCATATTTCTACAATATCAATTTAATGTAAATTTTCAGAAAATCTTTCTTTAAAGTCAATGCAGTTTGCATCTTATTAAAATAATTTTACATTTCGAATCATAAAAATATTAATTAGAATAAAAATATTTTTCGTAAGTCGCTTCTGCGAGGCTGCCCGGTTTTATTTCCAGTAACTTCCGTTTCAACTACTCTCGAATTACAACATAAGTAAAAAAAAAAAACGTACTCATGCAGAGAGTGATTTTACGAACTCGATATTTTTCAATTTTTAAACTTTAAATATCTATCAAAATGTTTCTATTGATTCTATTTTTACGATAATTTCAGGGTCAATGTGAAATTTCATGCTCTTTTCAATAAACCGAATATAATATTTTAGACAAACGTTTATTTTTAATTCACCCCCCCCATTTTCAAGTGTCTATTAAAAAGTAAATAATTAATTTACTCACCAAAGTTTTATATATCACAAATTGAAGAGAAAAGGTCAATAAATAATATATTCAAATTTAAAACAAAAAAGTACTGTTTTTTAGAAATTTACCTGTAAAGTTCGAAGTTTAAAACCTTTTTTATAACCACGTTGTTTGTTTTTTCTTTTGTTTCTTTTTATGAAACCGCGGTCCTTGCTCCTGTAATTGAAAAAAAATTAGGGCTTGAATTACATTTTTCGAGTAGTTATAAGCTTGGAAAGACAGGTGGTCGAATAATTCACGCCTCTCATTTTGAAATGTCTATTAAAAATTAAATAATTTACTCACCAAAGTCTTATGTATCACAAATTGAAGATAAAAGATCAATAAATAATATATTCAAATTTAAAACAAAAAAAGTAGTGTTTTTTAGAAATTTACCTGTAAAGTCTAAAGTTTAAAACCTTTTAAAAAAAAAAAACACGTTTTTTGTTTGTTTTTTTTTTTTAATGAAACATTGGTCCTTGTTCCTTTAATTGAAAAAGATTAGGACTTGAATTACATTTTTCGAGGAGTTATAAGCTTGGAAAGACAGGGTTGAATTATTCAATATTTTTCACGAAATTTCTGACACACCTATCTCTGTATTAGCACAAAAAAAAATCCCTATTTTTTAAATTTATGTATCCGTCCAATTTTTTCCTTTGTTTATCTTAAGACTTTTCACTCATGAAACATTACGTTTTAATTGTTTAGTTCCTTTCACGGCATTGTTTACATAAAAATGTTTGTTTTAGCTTTTTCGAAACTGTTTCATTTTTACGACATGCCTCAGCGTATTATAAACACCCTAACCTCCCCATGTTAAAAACGGGTTTCAAATTAAACACGCCCTTCCACAAATCTCGAAAGCCGTTCTTAACATGGAGAGGGTGGGGTGTTCCTTCCGAAAGCCGTTTTAACATGGGGAGGTTAGGGTGTTTATAATTTGCTTGGGCGAGTTGTAAAATTAACGAAGTTGCTATTTATTATTTATTGCAAAATTGCATGAAATTTAATTATTTGACAAAAAAATCTTGAAAAAGAATGTTTAAATTTATTTGCTCGAAAAAAAACAAAAAAAAACAAACTATTTTATAAAAGCCCAACGTTGCTTTCATTTCAAAATTGTGTTCTTAAAATTATATTTTTTTACGCAAACTTTTCAATCAATGTTTTTACAATTATATTTCGATTGCCCGTAAAAAAACCAAAAAAAAACCCAACCCACACTTCTGCGTTAAAAACAAAAAACAAAACGGTCATTTAAATTAATTTGTTGTTGGCCTTTCAAAGTTGCTTTAATTAAAAAAAAATTATAAAATTATTTGTTAAATACACACACACAAACGAAAAAATAAACAACAAAAAAAAAAACTAATAAATGTTTTGGCTTTCTTTTGGTTTTCAAATGGCGCTCGCCCAGTTTAAACTATTATAAATATGTTATTTCAATTGTATGTTTTTAATAAAAAAAAATGTTCCATGAAAAACTTTCCCGTTCTCATTAATTAAATCGAAACATTTCTAATTAAACAATTATGGATATATGTTCTTTTTCACTTTCTTTACTAACTTTTTTTTTTTTCATAGTTCTTTCCGGAAGTTTAATTTTTTTGTTTTTTTTTTCGAACAAATAAATAATTTTAAACATTCTTTTGAATTGTCAAGATTCATTTTCTCCAGTAATATCGGTTTACCAAGTTTCTGGAAGTTATAAATGATAATTTTAGTTTAATTTAACGTTTCCGGAAGTAATAAATTTTAATTTTGGTAAATTTATTCTTTCCCTTTCCGGAAGCAATTGTTCAGCCATATAATGATGATTTGGATAGCAAGTGCGTGAAAAAAATGGCGTCTCCAATTTCGACAATAAAGGGTAGAAGCACCATTTTATTCATTGTTGATTTATTCAAACAGTCCTTTGGAAAATAAATATTTAAAATAAAGTGGTCCTTATGCGTTGAGTTCCATGGCGACCAGCAGAATTATTTAATGGTCGCTCCCTTAGTCAAGGTTAACGCATGCGCACGTAACATTTATCATTTATTTACTTACGTTGCCTTTCGCACTTTTACAAACATTATTTATTTACGATGAATAAAAAAAGTAACTGAACCTGAATTTGTCACTTTTACAAACATTTATTAATTTACGTTGGCTTAACTCTTTTCATGAATATTAAAAAAAATAACTAAACCATGTATTGATAATTTCTCACTTTTACAGACATTTTTAATTTACATGAGTGGATACTTTTTTGGGTAAATATTTACATTTAGGTCCACCTCCACAATTTTTTTTTAAATGACAACTTTTATTGATAAATAAATCTACTTCTCTGTAACGGATACTGAACCCCTCCTTTTTTTATATAGTATTTTCGGGTGGGTATGCTGACACCAAATATCAGTTAAATTTTGCAAATATTTTTTCACCCCCACTCCAAAAATGGTATTTATTCCGGAAGCTGTTCTTAAGATGAGGAGGTTGGGGTGATTATAAGGTGGACCTAATCTAAAAAAATAATACCAAGTTTTTTAAATGATTAAAATAATTTCTGACTTTTACAAACATTTTTACATGCGCATTTTATTAACATTTTTTAATCTTTTTTTTTTATTTAAAAATTAGTAAATTTCAATGAATAGAATAATAAATCATTTATCATTAATATGTGTTTTTAGTTTTGTGTTGAATTGTGGTTAGAAGCAAGAAAGACAAGTCTTACCGTGGGTGCTCAGCGAGTGAGTTCATGCGAAGAAAAGGAGGAACAAACATGGCGGCCAGCATTTTTATTTCGTCCGTTCTCGCGTAATCAGAGTTTTTTTTGTGTCTGTTTCGATTTACTCAAAACCGCACACACCTCGTCTTCTCATGTATCGTTCTCTTCTTGCTCTTCTACTTCTTGCTCTTTTTCTTCTTTTTTCTTCTCAGTCGTCAGAAGTGTCGTCTTTTCTTGACTACGTTTTTTCCTTCTCTCTTCTTGCTCACAGTGACCCGTTTTTATGCTAAGCTGAACTCTCGTGTGTGCGAGAGAACACGAGATTTTGCGTGATTACTTGGCAATATTAACGGGCCGCCGCCATCTTGCCATTTTTCTTTGGACGTACCCGCTTTGCAGAATGCACACCTAGAGCGTTTGTCAGGTAAGCCCGTCTGTTTGCAATTTATTACACACTCCCCCCCCCCCGATCTCATTATCACAGAAAGAGCAGGGAGGCGGTGGCCTTTTTCTTCGAGTGCTTCTTCGGAGAGGGGGATTCTGGGCTTCATCATCGTCTGCGCTGTCTTCCGTGACACGAAGGTCGGCGAAACTAAAGCTGAGCATCGCAGTATCACTGTCCAGGTCTTCATCATCAGCAGGAGGGTCAGTACTTTGAAGGCTACCACTCTCAGTGTCACTGTGCGTCGAAGCCGTCATAAACCAGAATGATGGGTCGCTGGTCACGGATTCAATTTCACTATCTTCGTCAAGCGGCAGCTGCGTTTGGAATACTGATCTTAAGTCTTTAATATGACGAGGTACTCCATCAACTCGCACCGCCTGCGGGCTGATCACTTCAGTGACATGACCAGTTCCGTAGCGAGTCGTGCACTGGCCTCGGGGTTTTTTAACCCAGACGACATCTCCTTCTTTTATGTTCTTTTGTGGTGGCTCCGGTTCGGGTAGTGAGCTGCTCTTCAAACCTCTCACCCTGACACGGTATGTATGTAGCGCGTTGGCTGGCGCGGTGGAGGGTGAAACATCGTCCTTAGGGGTGACGTTGTACCAATAGACTGCTTCAGGTACCGTACACCCCTTCCGCGCTGCGATTGTCTTAACCGTTCTGTGATTGCGCTCAATAATCCCGTTTCCACTGGGAACATGGGCACACTGAAAACGCAGATGGACACCCCAGCCATCTGCAAACTGTTTAAACGGCTCACTAACAAAAGCGGGGCCATTGTTGGTGAGTATCTCAGAAGGAGGGCCACGCTCGAGGAACACACCTTCCAACTCATGGATAATGGCAGCCGCGTCCTGCCGGCGAAGGGGCCGCCATAATGAAAACCTAGATGGTCCACAGTCGATAAGCGTCAAAAAATGCCTCCCGTTGTAGTGCGTTATGTCTATCGCAATCCTATCCCAATTACGCTTCACACTGAGTATTCCCTTCTTCCACCAGACAGGTGCTGGGTCGATCGATCGGCAGGTGTTGCAGCTTCCCACAACAGATTTCACAGCCCTCCGAGACACCGAGGGGTCAACCAATCTGGCGAAGTAAAGCGTTCGGTTTACACCGGGGTGCCCACTTTGGCAATGGACATCATTAATATGCTCCGGGCTGAGTCTATGTTCCACTGCAGCGCAATTTACAGGTGCTGACTCGTTCACTTTTTTTGGCAGGTCTAGCCAACGGCGTGGCACTCTGGTCAGAAGATCCGCCTGATTCAAACAGGACTGCACCAGTGTCACATCTATGACCAAGTCGTATTCCTTAGTGGTTTCGGTTAGGGTAGCAAGCCGCCTCCGGATCAACATTTCGGCCGACGCCTTCGTTGTCAGACGTGCTTTTCCGTTCAAGGCATTGGTCATCCACCGATGCACACACGTGGAATCCGTGATGATGTGAAGGATTCTAGCCTGCCACTGAAGCGCTAGATTGACTCCTTTCAGTGTAGCATCGAGTTCAGCTAGGTTTATATGCTTGGCGTCATTCTCCGGCCGAAGCCAGCAGGCATCTTCTATTATCCTTCCGTCGACCGCCAGAGCAACGCCAAGGGCAAGTGAGCTGGCGTCTACCCAAACTGTAAATTCACTCCCATCGACGTACCAGCTCCCCCGTACAGGGTCATCATTGGTCACTCTGGCCACAACTTCCACCAGCATGCTTCGCAGGGCAGGATCATGCACCTCATCGTCCCATCCAGTTGACATAGAAGTTGCCCGTCGCTTTATGGCCGCTACAGCCACTCGGAGCCACCCACACACAGGGAAGTGACCCACCAATTTTCTGCAAATGGAAAACGTGCTCCGACGTGTGATGGTAGATGGGATTTCCGGGATTTCACCACTCCTTCCCCATTGAAGGCCATCTGCACTTCCGCTCACCTGAAGTCCGAGCACTTTCGCCCCGTCCTGTAGCCGCTCTGGCTCCTTGCACGACAATCCGAAGTGCTCGAAGTGTTCTTTGACCGCCTGGGCAGACAGGAGGCTCTCATTGACAAAAATGTCGTCTATATACGACGATGTCGCATGTTGCACCGCTTCATCTTGACGCCGGATCGCCTGCATGATTGCTGTCATGATGTTAGGGGCTACATTCAGGCCGAATCCTAGCCTGGTCAAGCAATAGCGAGTTCCTTTGATCACCACCGTCTAGAATGGCCACAGCGATTTCTCAACACGTATTTGCAAGTACGCTCTTCGCAAGTCCAGTATGGCTGCTTCCGCACCCTGCCGCCGCCACTCCCGTAGTTTACTAGCACAGACATCAGCCCTCGCAGTGTGTGGGTCAACGTATTCATTAAGTTCCCGGTAATCAAGGACAGGTCGAACTTTCTGCTTGTTCTCTTGTCTGACAGCCATCAGGGGAATTAGCCCCCGCGGGGGCCCGAGCTCATCCTCTGGGTATGGAACTAACCAGCCATTATCCAGCCACACTTGAAGTTCTGCCTCGTACTGCCCCCTAAGCCACGCAAGAGGAGGATACTCTGTAAGTCGATTCCGCAATGACACTGGTGGCTGGTCGCCTGCCCATTTCCAGGACGCTGTCCAAGTGTTTGTGCCCTTATCGTATTCTGCATGAAGTCGGGCTCATCGAGAGTGATTGCTGCACACATTTGTTTGTTTGGTCGAAAGAAGCTCACATCACCGGCGCCGTTCACAGTAATTCCGCCTAGCTGTGTGATAGCGTCCATTCCAAGGAGAAGGTCATATCCGAGCAGCTCCCCATCGACCACTAACACCGTCACAGCAACCGGAGAGCCATTGCCAATGCTGATATGAACAACGCTGACCCCACAACACACCAATGAGCCTTGGCCGACAGTAAGTACAGGGATCCTTCGTTTCTTCCATGTGGCGCAATATTCCTTTCGAAGAAGGGTTTGGGTACAGCCGGTGTCAACCAGCGCTGAACGTTCACATCCATCAACTTGAACTGTTACTGCAGGCAGCGCTTTGTTCAATGCCGCGTTGGGGAGGGTGCTAGCGCTGCGGCGTCCTCCCCTTGCCCGTTTCCCGGACAATTCCGCGCTATGTGGCCTGGCTTATTGCATTGGTGACACCGTATTACTTGTCGTGCTCCATAATTAGGGGTGCGCCTTGTACCGCTTTTGCAGTCTCTGGAAAAGTGGTTGGGGCCACCACAGGTATAGCATCGTAGACCCTTCGTTGGCGAGTCCAGAGTGTCAACAGCTGCGGAGACTAATTCTCGATCGTCTTTCAAGATGTTTCGTGCTCTCGCCAATAACTCCTCCAATCCAATCTCAGTGAGTCTTTACGATGCTCGCAGCAGTCGACTTGCCTCATCCAGAAGTCCCGACAAAAAGGCGCATGCCAATATGCGATCACTTGCACCGCCGAAGGGAGTGGCAAGCTTTTTCAAGTCGGCCATGTAGACATCCACTGTCTCCCCCGGCCCAAGTCGGCGTTCGGAAAACTGCCTCCAGGCGACAAAAGGGTCTGTTCCAAATGCCCCGTATAGCGCTTGTGTAATCTGCTCCATGGTCGGATCCTCCCCTAGCTGCTGGTACACGGTATAAGCCCCTTTAGTGAGTCTCAATGGGATAACCATAGCTGGGTCTTTAATCTTGCACAACCGGCAAACGCGCTCAGCCTTTTCCAGCCATTCGACCACCGAGGGACCAGTGGGGGAGCCATCGAATTCTGGAATTAATCTGATGTCAAATTTCTCCATACCAAAGCCGAGATAGCTTGTAATCAGAGTTTTTTTTGTGTCTGTTTCGATTTACTCAAAACCGCACACACCTCGTCTTCTCATGTATCGTTCTCTTCTTCCTCTTCTACTTCTGGCTCTTTTTCTTCTTTTTTCTTCTCAGTCGTCAGAAGCGTCGTCTTTTCTTAACTACGTTTTTTCCTTCTCTCTTCTTGCTCACAGTGACCCGTTTTTATGCTAAGCTGAACTCTCGTGTGTGCGAGAGAACACGAAATTTTGCGTGATTACTTGGCAATATTAACGGGCCGCCGCCATCTTGCCATTTTTCTTTGGACGTACCCGCTTTGCAGAATGCACACCTAGAGCGTTTGTCAGGTAAGCCCGTCTGTTCGCAATTTATTACACAATCTCGTGTGTGCGTGAAGATGGAAACTATAAAACAATGTTCATTTCTCGGTGCTGGGAGATTATTCCCGATCAGGCAGGAGAGAAGGCAACGAGAGTAGAGATGGAAGACTGTAGCGATAATCTTTCTTGAACATTCCATTTGTGTATTTGAGGTGACCCCCCCCCCATTATACTTTAAGCTATTTAAGCGATGGCCAACGCAGGCTTAAGCAACATGATTAAGCCTTTTAATGGCGACGGTGATGTGGTGGCGTGGCTTAAAAAAGTGGACCTTGTAGCAAGGATTCAGAGGCTGGATGATGTGGCCGCAGTAATACCACTGTTTCTAGAAAGGGGACGCACTGGCCCTCTATTTGGAGCTCAGCGAGCGGGAACAGGGTGATGCAGACGCCATCAAGGGTCGACTGATCGAAGCTTTTGCAGAGGGGCCTTTCGAGGCCTTTAATAAGTTGAAAGAGGGGGACTGGTGAATCTGTTGATGTCTACGCGAATGAGATAAGGAGATTGGTTGAGTTGTCGGGCATCAGGGGACACCACGAGTCATGTAGTCAAGATGACTTTCGTTACCGGGTTCCCGGAAGAGATATCGAAAAGGTTTTGCAGCAGGTCCCGGGAGTGGAGACGCTGGATGTGAGTTAGCTGCTTAAAACTGCAAAAATCTTGGTGAGCACCCAGCCCACGGAGCCTGGATGAACGACAGCAACGGTACAGCAGGATGTGGGCAGGAATCTGCCGAACCCGGGGATGGCATGCTTCGAATGCGGGGGACCACACATGAGAAGAGACTGCAGGAAGTTCTTGCAACGGACAGTGTGTTACAAATGCAATCGGAGAGGCCATTTAGCGGTAAAATGCACAAGTTCGGGAAAGTCATCATTGGAATGGATGTTATATGCCGCCTTGGAGGTGTTACTATCACATGTAATAACGTGAGGTTTGGACTAGCTGAGTGCGCGGTGACAGAGCAAGCCCCCAGAGGGATCAACAAGACCGGGGAGGAAAGAAAATTGTCGATCAAAGATCAGGACTTCCGAGCCGAATTCGACGGAGAGCGGTGGACGGTGGAGTGGGCATGGAAACATCAAGCGCCGTCGCTGACAAACAGGGTGGCGTGCTACACAAATTCGCTTAGAGGAGGGGCGAGAAAGGAGTTTGAGCAAGAAGTCGACCGATGGATTGAGGAGGGGATACTGATGCCTTGGACGGATGACGTGGAGTCGGGCATTTTGCCGTTGATGGCCGTTCTGCAAACAACTATAGGGAAAGTAAGACTGGTCCTGGATTTCCGAGAGCTGAACGGCCATGTTAAGTTCCATACGGGAGGCGACAAGGTAAATGTGTGCAGTGAGACCATTAGGGAATGGAGGCAGATGAATGGCGCATCTACGTTGGTAAATCTAAAATCTGCCTATTTGCAACTCCATGTTGCCAAGAAGCTCTGGAAATATCAGTTAGTCAAGTACAAAGGCAAAACCTACTGCCTTACACGAGAAGGGTTCGGGTTAAATTCGGCACCCAAGATTATGTCAACTATCCTCAGGAAGATTCTGGTGACAATGGGAAAGGGAGATGGGGTAGTGAGCTCATACATAGACGACATTCTGGTGAATAAATCTGTGGTAACTGCCAAGGAGGTGGTAGCTCATTTGAAAAGGTTCGGGTTGGTCGCCAAAGAGCCGGAAAAATTAGACGGAGGGGCTGCTTTGGGCCTAAAACTGAAACGAGGTGTGTCAGGTGGCCTAGAGTTTCGCAGGGGAAACGAGATCCCACAACTGAAGCAGGAGCTCAACAGACGTGAACTTTTTTCCATATGCGGAAAGTTGATCGGACATTACCCCGTTGCTAGCTTTCTTAGACCAGCATGCAGCTACATAAAGAGACACGCCGAAGGACGAGGATGGAATGATAAGGTGGGAGAAAGAATGGTCGCCATGATGGAAGAGCTCATGAAAGAAGCAGAATGGCAAGACCCAGTCCGGGAAACCTGGAATGTGCCGCGAACATTGGATGGAGTCGTGTGGTGCGATGCGAGCAGCATTGCAACAGGGGTAATCTTGGAAGTTGGATGAGTGGTTGCAGAAGATGCGGCCTGGTTAAGGAAAAAGAATGACGTCAGCCACATCAATGTGGCAGAATTAGACGCGACAATAAAAGGAGTCAATCTGGCCTTGAAATGGAGACTACGTGACATCTGCATCAAAACAGACTCTGCCATGGTATTTGCTTGGCTAAAGTCTCTAATTTCAAGCGAAAAAAGGATAAAAACGAAAGATGCAGCAGAGATGTTAGTGAAGCACAGGCTTGGGATGCTAGCTGAGCTGATGCAAGAGTTTTGTTTGAAGCTTCGCGTAGACATGGTGGTTTCTGAAAAGAACCGAGCAGATGTTCTCACGAGAGTGAAGAAGAGTTGGCTGTTGCCAAAGAAAGATGTTGTTGCTGCATCGGATCTAGATGATGCTGGTGTGCGAGAACTGCACAAGTTGCACCATATGGGGGTAGAGAGGACTTGGTACTTAGTGAAAAAAGTCGACCCGAGGATCACCAAGGAGCAAGTGAGGCAAGTGGTCAGGATATGCGACAGATGTCAGTCGATTGATCCTGCTCCAAGCACGCATGAAGCTGGCTAATTGGAGGTGAGTGGGACCTGGGAGAGACTGGCATGCGATGTCACCCATTACAGGGGTGGACTTTACCTTACCATGATTGACTGTGGGCCCGGGCGATTTGCCCTATGGAAGAAGCTACGTGGAGGAACAGGCAAAGAAATAGCGGCAATCTTTGATGAGGTGTTTTTGGAGCGAGGCCCCGTAGAAGAGTTGTAAACCGACAACGGGACTGCATTCAAGTCAGTAGCAGTGACAGAAGTACTGAAGAAATGGAAGATCCAACAATTTTTCAGAGCTGCCTACAGACCCAGTGGCAACGGGATTGTGGAGAGAAACCACCGCACCATAAAGGCAGTTGCGGAAAGAGGAGGCAACTCACCTGAGCAAGCCGTCTTCTGGTATAACATGTCGTCTAAACTGGGAAAAGTACCAGAGATGGTCCCGCAACTGTCAACATTTGCATATTCCTGGAGACATCCTAGGGTGGAGCCGGCAAGCCGAGAAGTAGAGGCCACAGGGACAATTAAACTCGGGGACGAGGTATGGGTGAAGCGACCGGGGGCGCGCTGCACCACACAATGGAGTAGAGATCGCGTAACTGGGAGGAACACTAGTAACAGCATTGTGGTGGAAGGAGTCCCGAGGCACATTCTCGACGTCAGACCAGTGGAGGGCGAAGCAGTGGAGGGGAGTGTGCAACCACAGGAGGAGGACAAGACACCTCAGAGGCCAAGTAGAGAGAGGCGACCGCCACAGTGGATGAGAGACTACAAAATGTGATCTTGAGATCAGGGAGGTATGTGGTTAGAAGCAAGAAAGGCAAGTCTTACCGTGGGTGCTCAGTGAGTGAGATCAGGCGAAGAAAAGGAAGAACAAACATGGCGACCAGCATTTTTATTTCGTCCGTTCTCGCGTAATCTCGTGTGTGCGTGAAGATGGAAACTATAAAACAATGTTCATTTCTCAGTGCTGGGAGATTATTCCCGATCAGGCAGGAGAGAAGGCAACGAGAGTAGAGACAGAGGACTGTAGCGATAATCTTTCTTGAACATTTCGTTTGTGTATTTGAGGTGACCCCCCCCCCCCCATTATACTATACTACTTTTTTTTTCATTACAACAATAATGAACCAATTTAAATCTTCCGGCATGCGTTTAAGGGTTACGAAATTATCAATAAATCGTTTAGTTACTAAGCCAACGACAGTAAATAAAAAATGTTACGTGTGCATGCATTAGCCTTGACTAGGGTGGGGACTAAGGGAGCGACCATTAAATAATTATGCGGGTCGCCATGGAACTCAACGCCCAAGGAGTACCTAAAGTGGCACTTATGCACTTATGTTATCGTGCTATTTTTAAAAATAGTATTTTCACACTAAATTCAAATTTTACAATATCTTTTTCTTTTATTAATTTGTTAGGTGAAAGTACAGATAACCCGGTCGGTTTCAAATGTGTGGAAAATCTAGCTTCCAAAAAACAAGGGGTACTCTGGATAGTAACAAAAAATTAAAATTGCCTCAGTCTCGAAATATTTCTTCTCTACTGAACGAGGAATAAAACGATGAATTGTAGTTCACCTTCTGTTTCTCTCCCCCTCTCTCTCTTCCTCTCTTAATATCTCTCTCTATCCATCTCTCCCTTTCCCTCTCTCAATCTGTCTTTCTCTCGATATCACCCTCTCCATCTCTCCTTGAGCCCTTTTCTCTCCCTAACTCCCTCTATCTCTCTCTCCTTTCTTCTGTCTCGCCCTCTCTGTTTCTAACTCTCCCCCTCTCTCTATCTATCAATCCCTTTATCTATCTCTTTCTCTATTTTCCTCTCACTTTCTCTTTTCTATCTATATATCTTCCTCTCTGTCTATCTCTAATCCCTCATCCTATTTTTGTCTGCTAAATTAATTACATTGAATAAGGCATTGTCAAAATATGGATTAATCCTATTTTAGTCACCTAATTTACTGACTGTGAGAATAGAAGTTATTCGGAAATTACTGCTACCTTGAACAGCATCAGAAGTAACTAGTAAAACCTTTCTAATTAAATTGATTTTGGCAGCCATTCGGTAACAAAATGACATAGCCTTAGCCCTTGCTGCAACCTTGCTGCCAAGTAGCAGAATTATTTAGTCTTCTTTGAAAAATTCAATTTTTCAAAAATCTCATGTTCGACATCTCCAAAACATTCAATATGGGGAAAAATATTGCAGAAATGCAAACTTATTGCTTAGGATGAATGTGCAATGGTACACAAAAAATCACTTGAGGCTTTTAGTCGATGCTTGCAAGATTTGCATGGCAATGTCAGACCATTTGGGAATGCAGTAATATTGCTTGCAGGAGATTTCAGAAAAATGCTACCTGTTATTCTTCAATCAACACCAGTATATGAAATAAGTGCTTGCCTCAAATATTCTACTTTTTTTGTGTCATGTGAAGACATTAAACTTAACTCAAAATATGCATGTCCAGTTGCAGACTGTTCGATCCACACATAAATTTTTGCATCACTTGTGGGAAATTGGGTATGGAAAAGTGCCAGTTGATCAGAGATAAGGGCAAAACTCTTTGACATTTAACTTCTGTAATTTTATTACATCAAAAGAAGAGTTAGTTTAAAAGGGTTTTGCAGATATTCAAATTATAAGAATTCCACTTGACTGAGTGAACGAGCTATTCTTGCAGGTCAATACAAAGACGTCAACACTATCATTCAATGTAAAATTCCAGTCAAATACAAATCCATCGACACTATTGTGAAAGCAGATAAAGTGGTTAATTATCCAACAGGGATGCCACCGCATGTATTGCAACTGAAATTTGGCGTACTAATTATTATGTAGTGAAATATAAACCAATCCAAGCTTTGCAAAGGCACATGGCTTGCAGTAAAAAAATTAATAACCAATATCATAACAACAATCATAACAGGACTTTTTCACAGATGAATATATCTTCATTCCATGCATTCCTATGATTCTACCGGATACATCATTACACTTTAGGAAATTGCACTTTCCAATTTTATTGTTGTATGCAATAACCATCAACAAAGCACAGGGAACAATCTTTACAATTGTGGGCCTTACAGTTACACACTGACTGTTTTTTCACATGGACAATTTATGTTATGTATTCAAGAGTCACTAAACCAGAAAATCTCTATATCAGCTAAGAAAATGGAACAACAAAAACTGTGTACTCATACGAAATGGAACATTAAACCTATACGAAACATGCTTTTCTCATTTTGGAACTTTTTCCATTGCACCAATTTGAGCCACAGCAACGCGTGGCAGGGTACAGCTAGCATTTATATATATTTATATGTATATTTATATGTATATATGTATATATATATATGTGTATATATATTTATATATATGTATATGTATATTGATATATATATATAAATATGTATATATATTTATGTATATGTATATATGTATATATATGTATATATATGCATATTTATATATATATGTATGTATATTCATGTATATATGTATATATATATGTGTATATATATGCATATATATATGTATATATATATCTGTATATATGTATATATATATGTATATATATGTATATGTGTATATATATGTGTATATATGTGTATATATATGTGTATATATGTGTATATATATGTATATATATGTATATATAAGTATATATATATGTATTTAGGTATATATATGCATATATGTGTATATATATGTATATATAGGTACATATATGTGTATATATATGTATATATAGGTACATATATGTGTATATATATGTATACATAGGTACATATATGTGTATATATATGTATATATAGGTACATATATGTGTATATATATGTATATATAGGTATATATATATGTGTGTATATATATATGTACATATAGGTATATATATGTGTATATATAGGTATATATATATGTGTATACATATATGTGTATATATATGTATATATACGTATATATATGTATACATGTGTATATATATGTATACATATGTATATATATATATGCATAGATGTAGTACGGGGAATCCCAGCTTAATTGCTATATAGGTAGTTTTAGAAATAGAAAGTTAAGTAAGTATATATTTATTTCCCATCAGCGAGTTGGCAGGATCCCAAAAGCTTAGGTTTGACAGGTATCAACCTAGAGAGAAGTCACTGGAAATTAGTGGTGACATGCACCGGAAATTAGGGGTGACACGGGATTTGTGGTCGTAGGCTTCCTGTTGACGACAACATTGAGAGTGGTTTAGGCAGCAGAGGAATGCAGATTTGAGATTTTAGGCTCTCCCGACAATCATGGTTCGAGATGATATGATTGCCTTAAAATAAAAGAATGAAGCTTCAAATCCATCTTGATTATCGATGCATCTGTCTGCAGTGACCACTTCCCAACGAGATGGCAGACCAGCGACCAGAAGGTATATATCCGCTGGCCAAGGCAACCAGGTATGTATGCATTATACATGTCACATACACGTCTCAAAGACTTTCAAGGCAAGAAACTGTGTAAGGATAAGAACACACACACATATAACAGTGAACTGCATGTAACATACGTAAAAGCACACACACACACACACACTCATATATGTAAGCACACAGACTTAGTAAAAGAACCCGTAAAAGTAAAAAGAAAACGAAGTAGAAATAAGTAAAGTGAAAAAATAAATAAATAATAAATAGGACACAAAAGCCTTCTTTTAACATATATATGTATGTATATATATGTATGTATATATATGTATATATATGTATGCATGTATATATATGTATATATATGTGTATATATGTGTATGTATATGTATATATATGTATAGGCATATATATATGTAAGTGTATATATGTGTATATATATGTATATGTATGTATATGTATATGTAAGCGTATATATGTGTATGTGTATATATATGTACATATATATGTATGTATATACATGTATATATGTATATACATGTATGTGCGTATATGTATGTATATATGTATATATATATATGTATATATATATAATAAAATAAAAGGAGTATGCACTTATTTAATGTTTCCTTTTCAAATTGTATATGTTTTTAACTCTTTTTCAAAGTGTTTTTTAACATGTTTTATTAACTATTTGCTCTTATTATAAACTCTATCTCCTATTTGGTTTTATCGAGCTTTTGCATCTGGCGGAGATTAATTTATAAATATTAATTCTTTAATATTCATAATATATTTTAGTTTTACCATCTTGGATCATTTTGGTAAATTTAATTGTAATTTTTATTTTATTATAAGCTCCCGCTTGGTTGAGCATTTTTATTCTCTTCAGATATGTTTGAAAAGGAACACATTCCTCTCTCTGCCAAAAATATCCCTATTCCTACCCAACAAGAATATATCCACAAGTTTGTTCTAGCTTTGTACACTTTCCTAAAAAATATAAGGTGGAAGTCTTATCACCATGACTAAGCATTAACAATAAACTTTAAGCGCCTATTTCTTCTGAAAACCAACCTCACCCAGAAATCTTAACAAATGAACTCCCTATTAACTCTCACAAAGAACAAAAATATTGAAAGATTTGCTGCCAAATTAAATTTAAGAACAAAAAACACCATTATAATATGGTTATTCAAAAAATAAATAATTTTGCCGAGAAAGTTAAAAAGAGTAAACATATATTTATCCCTGCTGATAAGACAAAAAATTACTATAAACTTGACTATCCTACATATAAAAGACTTTAGTATAAAGAACTTAATAAATCTTATAAAATAGTCCCTCGTAAGATTCCATTAATTCTGAGGCTAAACATTTACTGACTTCTATGAATATTCATAACTTCACTGAAATAATTTCTTCGGGTACCCGTAGATTCACCCTCAAGGATCATAAACCTAATTTTAATGACAACCCCTCCATCAGATTGATCTGCTCATCTAACTTTGATTTAGGTGCTGTAAACAAAAACATCTTAGATTGAATCATCCCTTCTATTATAGAAAAAGTAAGTTTCCCTCTTTGGCTAAATTCAGATTCCGTAATTAATTGGTTTGTCTCGCTTAAAAATAAACACCTCCTTAACTTCATAACCTTTGACATCCAAAATTATTATCAATCAATATCTCCGGTCCTTTTAAATAAGGCTCTAATCTTTGCTAAAAGAAATTCTGATTTAACTAATTTAGAAATTAAATATATATAGAAATTAATACTTCTAGCGAGAAAGTCCCTTATACAATTTAACAATAAGTTTTGAACTAGAAAGGACACCCCTAATAATTTTGACATAGTGATGGGTTCCTGACTCTGTAGAAGTTACGGATTTAGTGGGACTATTCCTACTGAAAGAACTTAAATATCACTTTAAACATATCCAAGGGTGTCTTTATAGAGACGATGCCCTTTTTACTACAACAACCAGGTCAAGAGAGTACAACAAAACAATTAAAAAATTACATAACATTTTTAATAATTTTGGCCTTTCTATAATTATCGAATTGAACAAAAAAAACTTCAAATTTTCTAAACGTTACCCTTAATCTTAACACCGAAACTTATAGCCCATATCATGAACCCAACCTTACGCTTTTATACGTCCATAAATCTTCTAACCACCCCAACTAAATTATAAAATCTATAGTACCATCCGTCTCTAGAAGAATTTCTGCTCTTTCTGCTGATAAAAAACTTTTAATCAAAATGCTACTTTCTTCAATAATGCCTTAAGGAACTCAGGAAATAATGAAAAGATTAAATACAACCATTATGCTCCTCCTGCTGGCCGCCTTAAATCTGTAATCACACACAATATGACTCGCAAGAAACCAGTTCAAATAACAAGATCTGCCGCTATCAATAACAATGAACCAGTCTACATATATAATCCAAACCAAAATACTAATCGTAATACCTCTAACCCACCCAGTCGCATCAGGACAAAGAAAAATATTTGGTTTAATCCTCCATTTAGCGTAAATGTCAAAACTAATATACCTCAGGAATTCTTCAACATTGTACAAAACTCTTTCAATTACCCACACAGATATAGTTCTATTTTCAATAAAAACTCAATAAGGATTTTTTTATTCACCAATGCCTAATTAAGCACAAAGAATCTTAACATCTAATAACAAAAAAATTTAATCAGCCCCAAAAATCCCTTTCCCAATAAAACCCAAAACTAACTGTAATTGTAATAACAAACATCTTTGCCCACTCAATAATGATTGCATCCATAAAAATGTTATATATTCATACACAATTATCGAGCTCCCACGCAATCCTCCCATAACAGACACTAATATTTTGTCTTCAAGTTATCCTTCTTCCCATCCTCCATCTGATATAGTTACTAATCCAATATACCTCTCGAGCAGCCCCTCCATCTACAATCATACAACTAGCAATAATAATAATAATAAGAAGAAGAAGAAGAAGAAGAAGAAGAGTAATATTTCTCCTAACAGTCATCCTAACACTAACAAAACTCATTATCTCCTCCAAAACAGTCCTTGTACAATCATTGTCCCACCCTTTGTTGAACCTAATGAACAAAATTCAACCTATTTCCCTGGTACAAATCAACAAATTAATATTAATTTCAGACGTCGAGCTTTTAATAAAGTACATATATCGGCGCTACTTCAACATTAATTAAGAAAAGAATATCAAAACACATTTCTTCTTTTAACAACCATAATTTTAATAATAACCAAGGAACTTCTCTGACCACTTTAATTAAAAAAACTTAATTCTAGTAATACCCCTTCTCAATCAATGGACTATCATCTTATACTTCAGGCTCTAAGACATGTCGTCTCTGTACAATCGAAGCTATAACTATAATTACTTCCCATCAAAGTAACAATTCTAAAAACGAACTGATCTCTTTCTGTAAACATAAGTCCAAATTTAATTATGGTAATTTTGAAATTACATAGCTATTACTTTAACCTTTCGGATATATATAATTTTTCTATAATATTATCGTTTTTTCTACATACTTTCTTAATACTTTATAACTTAATAATCCTTTATTTTAATTCTTTATTTCTTCTTTGTTTGGCCGGTTTTTTAGCTTCAATTTCCGTTTTAGTGTTTAAATATTTCTATCTATCAAATTATCAATCTACCTACACATTCATATCATGTATGTATATTTACTTATATTTTACTATATGCATTTACTTACATACTTACTTGCTTTATCCGGAATTTGCTGATACCGGCCATTCTCGCCCCTTAAATCTTTTTTCATTTGATGTCTTTTAATAACTCCTGCTGATATTTTCTAAAGTAATAACTTGTACATTTCAGCTGATCTCTTTTTTGCTCTATATTTTTGGCGCCTTTTAACGTCATCTTGTCTGGGTCATTTTGACATTGAATTTAATTTAAAATAGAAAAGCCATTCAATTTTTTTCTCTTCTTCTTCACTCATTTTTTCTCTTTTCTTCTTCACTCATTTTTGTTAATTACGCCTTGCCTCGGTAGCCGAGTATAACGCATATCTTATCTTTCTTTTAATAATATTATTGGAATTCTTTCCCAATTTCCTTGTACCTATTTGTAAATTATTCCACGGATTCCTGCCTTTTGGATTATTTTGGATCATCTTCCAATTACGAATTCCTTTGGATTTTACTTGTGCGAATGGAAATGTAACTAACTTTCTTGGATTTGCATTTTTGAATTTTATCGTCATTGGATACTTTACCTTTCACCAGACTATCCATTCACGTGAAATAACTTTTTTCTTCACCTTATTCCCTCTGTTTCACTTTTTGTTATCAAGTAAGATGTTTGACTTACTTGTAGTTTCATCAAATACTTTTGCAAGCAAAATCCGATCCCGCATTTTGCTAAATCCTAACCTCTGATGAGAAGGAAAGTATTTCTTCGAAACTCTGCGGATTAAGGACTATCCACTTATTTAATGTTTCCTTTTCAAAGTAAATATGTTTTTAACTCTTTTTCAAAGTGGTTTTTAACATGTTTTATGAACTATTGGCTCTTATGTATATATATATATATATATATATATATATATATATATATATATATATTATGTCAGGTCATGTCATATGCTACTGGTACCATGTAACCCAGTACTACCTGCCTCATGGTCGGGTCACCGGCGACTAAACTGGTTCCCCCACCAGACTTGTTTGGTGAGGAGGGCGGCTAGTCTCCCTGAAGGATTAAAAACAAGACCTTCCAAAGGGCGAATGAACTCCTTTTCTGGGTCAACGGCCAACTAGCACCGTGTATATTTGTGTGTGTGTGTATATGTGTATTTGGGTGGAGAGGGCTCCCGTAAGCCGTGGTGAAGGCAACCTTTCTAGGAGAAACAAATCTCTGATTTAAAAAACCATAAAGCGGAAGACCAGTACCCGCATTAAGCTGGTCTGCAGTTTAATTTGTTGCTGGCTATCTTGCTCTTGCTTGTTGCTGGATCTCAACATTTTGAACCGAGAGAGAGACTTAGCTGTCGTACAAAGCTAAGACTCTGTAACATCATCTTTGTATAGATACTCTCTCAGGCATTTGAACTCATAAATTTTAAATGTCTGAGGGAGTGGCACTCGTCTGACAAGAGACGTTGCAATCATCATATATATATATATATATATATATATATATTTACACACCAGACCTTGAGCACACGGATGTCTTAGCGTCTTTCTGTGCTTCTCCCAGACAAATCAACCCCATGTGCACGTCATGACTACTATCACGCAGACATGTCTCTGATGAACGCCGAGTGTCCTGCACCATATAACTGGACCTCCACTGGGCCAAGGTTATTTAACCAAAGGCTAAGGGTGAGGTAACCCTGACAGAAACCTCCAGAGAAGCTTAGCCCCTGTAAGCTGCGGCATGTATGATTCACCAGCGTGTGGAATATGCTCTGGTGCCCAGCAACCTAAGTTCCAGTCATGGATCAAATGGCATGATGGGTGGAGAGGGCTCTGTAAGCCGTGGTGAAGGCAACCTCCCTAGGAGAAGGAAAACTCTGATATAAAACCTGCGATGACTGCTGCATCCAATGATGTTGACTTGCTCTTCTTTTTGGAGCAATGTGGCATTGGTTTAGAGAGTGGGATTGTCTCGGTGCAAAGTCTTTCCTCATGCACAGGCATTGCTCGATATAAATTAGATACACTTTTTACCATCTCGTGTATCTTGATAGTGGGAAAAAAGAAAAGAAAAAGGCTGGCTGTAGCCTAAAATGGCAAAACATTCAATGAAGTTGGCAAATATGATTATGAATGTAAATGGCAATAAGGGAACTGGAATTTCTAGGATCTGGCCCGGCAGGTGTTTCAGGGCTCCACAAGCCTAGACCCGGTCGTCATCATGCTACTGCAAGGAAATATATGGCAATGACAATCGGTTGTTGGAATGTACGGACGCTGCTTGACTTGCTGTCACCAATAACGCATACAGAGCATAGATATGCTCTTATGGACATGGGACAGTTTTCTGAGTTGGCTGGGGCCTACACCATTTTCTGGAGTGTAAGAGGTAATCAGGCGTGGCTTTTGCTATAAAGGCATCAATTCTTTCTAGCCTGGAAGAACTTCCCTGTGGTGTGAGTGACCGGATCATGACTATGAGGTTACCTTTGGTAAATGGTCGTTATACAACTTTTTTGAGTGTCTATGCACCCACTATGGATGCAACGATGAAAAGGTTGCTTTCTACCTTGCTTTGTGCAGTGTAGTTAGACACATTCCCTCTGCTGATAAGATCTTCATTCTTGGAGACTTTAATGCTAGGGTGGGAAGAGATTTTGAAACCTGGGATGTGCTGGGTAAACACAGAGTGGACAAGTGTAATAGCAATGGTCTGATGTTGTCGCAGTTTTGATTAGAGATGGGTTTTAAGATCGGTAACACCATGTTTCAGCAAAGGGACAAATACAAGACGACCTGGATGCATCTTGGTTCGAAACAATGGCACTTGATAGACTATGTGTTAGTCAGAAAACGTGAGATGAGGGATATCTGCAGTGTTCATGTTATGCGGGGTGCAGAGTGCTAGACCAACCATCGGTTGGTCCATGCAAAGATTAAGTGTGTTGTGAAGCCCAAGACGAGGGGAGCTAGTGTGGCTATCCCAAAGCGACTCAATGTTGCCCGTCTAAGGGACAATATTGTGAGGTAGAAACTAGTTAAGGAGATGGAAGAGATTGATTGTGAAAACACTTGGCCTGCTTTTATGAGGTATGTGAGAGAGTTTAGGTTATTGTGAGCATAAGCATCAGGATTGGTTCAATGAGAATCATACTGAAATCCAGGCTCTGCTTGATTCAAAGGCCAGGGCATTGCACGCTTATCTCAGGGGTAGTTTAATGGATGGCAAGCAAGATCGATTGAGGGACAAGTTTAAGGCAATCAAGCACGAGGTGCAGAGGGGGTTGCGTAACATGCAGGATGAATGGTGGAGGCAGAAAGCTGAGGAAATACAGCTCACCTTGGATTCGAACAACACCAAGGTCTTATACAGCCTACTGCGTGTGGTTTACGGACCACCCAGATCACCTATCACTCCTCTCCACTCGAGGGATAGTGGGGATCTTCTACAAGACCCTACGGACATCCTTTATAGATGGAGGGAGCATTTTGATGACCTCCTAAACAGACCTTCTTATGTTGATCAGGAATTTGTTAGGTCGATTCCTAGCAATCCGGTCAAAGATATCTTGGCAAAGGTTCCTTCTTTCCAGGAGGTCGAAGCAGCTGTCCATAAGCTAAACAAGGGAAAGTCTCCTGACCCAAATCGTTTGCATACGGAGATCTTTAAATGTTCTGGACACAAGATGATGTAATGCTTAGTAGACTTGTTGCAGACTGCTTGGCGGGATGAATGTATTCCACAGGATTGGTGGGATGCATTGATGGCAGTGCTATACAAGGGGAAGGGTAGCAGAGATGAATGTGGAAATTATTGGGGCATCTCTTTGCTGTCAGTAGTCAGTAAGGATCATGCTAGACAGAATGCTGGAGCATATTGCTGATGATGTTTTGCCTGAGTCACAGTGTGGTTTCAGAAGATGTCGAGGGACAGTGGATATGATTTTTACAGCCAGGCAACTGCAGGAGAAATGTATAGAACAGCAAAAGTGTCTCTATCAGGTGTTCATCGATTTAACTAAGGCCTTTGATATAGTCAATAGGGATGCTTTGTGGGAGATTCTGAAAAAGCTTGGCTGTCCTAACAAGTTTGTAACCACCTTAAAGCTCTTCCACGATGATATGAAGGCTGTGATCAACGATGGGGGAAAGCTGGCTGATCCTATCTCAGTAGAAAATGGTGTTAAGTAGAGAGACATTCCAGCACCCACACTCTTTGCGTTGTATTTCACCATTGTCTTTTCGATGGCATTTGAGGATTGCTCTGATGGTGTCTATATTCGTTACCGAACTACTGGGGGTTGTTCAACGTTAGTCGCTTCAATGCAAGTAAAAAGCTACTCATCAACACGATTCGTGACTTGCTCTATGTGGATGACTGTAATCTGGTGGTTCATACAGTGACTGATATGCAGCATCTTGTGGACGCCTTTGTAGTTGCCTGCAGCGCATTGGGCCTGACCATCAATCTGAAAAAAAAAACAGTCTTAATGTATCAGCCTGCTCTGGGCATGCCATACTATGAGCCATCAGTTTATATATGTGGGTCAAGGATAGCGGTTGTTACTAAGTTTGTATACTTGGGTAGCACACTGAGTATGTTCGGTGCCCTGGATGATGAGGTATCGTTACAGATCAGCAGGGCAAGTGATGCCTTCGGAAAGTTGGACGGGCGTTTGTGGAGATTTCATGGGATCTTGCTGCCAACTAAGATTAAGGTTTATGCCGCATGCGTTCTCTCTACTCTTCTCTATGGTTGTGAAACTTGAACAACATACAGGGAGCATTTGAGACGTCTCGAGCGGTTTCACCAGATGTGCCTACAGCGAATATTAGGTGTGGGTTGGCAGATGTATGTCAGTGATGTGGAGGTGCTTGAATGGACCCAATGCCTTAGTACTGAGGCTCGCATTATCAAGCATAGACTAAGATGAAGTGGACATGAGAGGATGTTAGACAGTCGACTTCCCAAACAACTCATTTATGGCGAGCTCATGGAGGGAAGATATCTAGCTCAAAATTGAGATTCAAGGATTGTTTGAGGTCCACCTTAAAAAAATGTGAGATGGATGAAAGAACCTGGGAGAATCTTGCTTTGGATTGTGGGGAGGGGAGAAGGACTTTACGGGTAGGTGTGGGCAAGTTTGAGGCGGATCGAACTCAGTATGAGTGGCTGAAGCGTGATATCCAGAAAGGGAGGGTGAAAGGAGCGGTGGATGGGAGGGGGCGCCAAATTGGTCTGGAGTGTGAGGTGTGCGGAAGAATATGTCTCAGCAAAGCTGGGCTGATGAGCCACCAGACTACTCATAAGCGCAGTAGGCCACATAGCAATCTTGAGTTGCTAGAGTTAACCTGTGTCAACTGCGGGTGGATGTACAAAATGGCAGGCGGTTTGAAACGGCATTTGATCCTACATAAAAAAAGAACATCAAGAATGTGTTGCTAGTGGTGCACATGTCTGTACAATGTGTGCCACGGAATGCCAGAGTTTGGCAAGACTTAAAAGCCACCTTCGTACGGCCCATCACTGAATGTTTTTTTATTGCTATCTTGAGTGATGGCAATGTTCGAAAGCGAATTTACTGCCATCATATGTATATATATGTACATATATGCGTATGTACATATATGTATATATATATATGTATATATGTATGCGTACATATATGTATATGTGTATATATATGTATCTATGAATGTGTATATATATGTACGTATATATGTATATATATGTAAATATATATGTATATACATATATGTATATATGTATATATATATGTATATATGTATATATATATGTATATACATATATATATATATGTATATATATATGTATATACATATATATATATATATGTATATATATGTATATATGTATATATATATGTATATATATATGTATATACATATATATACATATATATGTATATATATGTATATGAATATATATATGTATATATATCTATATATATGTATACATATATATATGCATACATATGTATGCATATATATATATGTATACGTATATATATATGCATATATATATATATATATATATATATATATATAGATGTATATACAGTTTGAACAGAAAGTCCTTGGACGATTTTTAGTTTTAAAATTAAATATTGTTTAAATCACTTTTTCTCTTTTCGAATAAAGTATTTAGTCTAACTATTGATCTAATTATTTTCAACAAAAATATTAAAATAATTTTGTTTAAACTTTCAGAAAAATGAGCAAACGAGAGGCCATAATTCAACTTCATTGCGCGGGAAGGACAAACTCAGAGATTATTAAGCTCTTGAAAGTGGCTAAATCCACCGTGTACCATGTTGTGAACAGATTTAAGGAACTTGGTACATCTGAAGACCGTCCTAGGAGTGGAAGACCTCGCACTGCTCGAACAAAGAAGGTGATTAAAGCTGTCCGAGAGAGAGTAAGAAGGAACCCGAAGAGATCTGCAAGACAAATGGCTAAAGACATGAATGTGAGCGTGACCTCGATGAGAACAATCGTAAAAAACGATCTCCAGTTGTCCCCCTACAAGATGAGAAAGAGACAGTACCTCACATTTGCCCAAAAGCACAAGAGACTTGAAAGAGCAAAGCTTCTTCTTGGAGAACTGAAGGCTGGCACGGCAGAGCGAGAGATCGTTTTTTCTGATGAAAAACTCTTCACAATTGAAGCGACTGTTAACAATCAGAACGACAAAGTTTACGCAAAATCTTCAGCAGACATTGATGACTCCGTGAGAATAGTTTTTCCGCTGACAAAAGCCGTCTTCCCTCATGGTGTGGGCTGCAGTCTCCAAATCTTGGAAGTCGCCTCTGATTTTCGTGGAGCAGGGGGTTAACATCAACACAGATCGCTACATTAACGATATTTTGGTTCCAGCATTTGAAGAGATGAAGAAACACTTCAAAGATTAGCCTTTCACCGTCCAACAAGATGGAGCACCATCCCACACCTCCAGAAAAACTCAGGACTGGTGCCAACGTAATTTTCGAAGATTCTGGAGTAAGGAGGTGTGGCCTCCTGCATCGCCTGATTTGAATCCCATGGATTTTTCTGTGTGGTCTTTGTTGGAGGCAAAGGTCTGTTCTGTTTCTCATCCAAGTGTTGATGCTTTGAAGACATCTCTTCCGAGTGAATGGGCTAAAATACCTCAGGAAACGCTGCGTGCCTCGGCTGGTAACTTCAGACAGAGAATTCCACGTCTAATCGAAAGGAAGGGACATCACATTGAAAATAAATAATTTGAATTTATTCTTGGTTTCCTAACTTATAATTTTCATTCATGTTTAATTTATATTTTTGTAATTTTCTATTAATAAACCACTTTTGAATTGGTCCAAGGACTTTCTGTTCACCCTGTATATATATGCATATGTATGAATAAAAAACCAACACGAAAAATATATAAATGCTTATATCTTTTCTGTATTTATTTCCTGTGTGTTGACGTGTTGGAATATATAAAGTCTTTTTAAAAAAAAAAAACAAGAATGTTTCCTTCAAAAGCACATAATTTCGACCGATCCTTCGATCTTCCTCAGTGTGAATGATAGTAAACATGAGTGTCCGGGCAGGGTTAGTAGCAGGAGGGGCACGGGTATAGTCTTTAAGGTAAAGATCTATTTGAATATGGCCCTTCCACAATTTTTGACTTGGAATGGTCAGCAACTTGTGTGGCTTCTATTAAAAAATAAGTCTTTCATAAAGCTTTGAATTTGTCACCACGAACATATTCGCATATGTGAACATACATGTATATCTACTTGCACACTACCACATATTCTTCTTCACATACCCATACATACGCAGGATATGCGCACACACGTGTATTAACGTGTGAACATATACAGCTGGAGATTGATGAGCAGATATCTATATTTTTATAAAGTAATAGGGTTCGTGTGTTTCTGTCTGTGTGTACAGCTCTCCATCATCAACGAAATATAAAGGAGGTAAGAGGGTAGATCTCTCCTGGTAGAGAAACATTAGAACCCATTTTAGGATGTTTCTGTTATAGGAGACATAAGAATCTATGCCTAATTTCTTTATATACTATTCTACAAACCACCCCCATATCGAATGACTTATGCTCATTTGCATATCACATTATATTAAATCTCTTTAACTAATTACCTCGACCTTATTACATATTGGAAATATTCTAATCATTTCAACTGTACTATTTACAAAATCTATTTAACATTTAATTATTTAATATATTTTCATTTAATTTTATATTCGATTTATTTCACTTTACGTATATTATCGGAGATTTACGTCATTACATGTTGTCTGTAATAGATATTTTTCTTTTTATTGGATTTTTTTCCACTTATTTTTATTATTAAATTTACCTTTTTAAAAAAAATAACAATATGAAAATGTTTATAATTTTAACTTCTGGTGCTTACGCATTTCTTTTACCGCGCTATTTTAAAATATCTTTTCTAATAAACAATATGAACACTTGTTTTTAACCAATTTTCAAAAATAAACAATAATTTTTATTTATTTTAAGCATAACTTTATTAATACATTTTTTTTATCTAAACTTGAAATTTCACAATATTTATTTAAATTCCCACCCCCCTCCTCACACTACGAATGCCTTTCGAAATAATAACGTATTCTTTCCGCACGCTACCAAACCTACAGACATATCTACGTTTGCTCTATCAACTGCTGGATTTTAAGTTAATACAACATTAAAAAATTAAAATTAATATTAAAAAAGGTTTGTGAACAATATTTCTTTCAAAATTATTTTTTATATCACTGTTCTGTTTATATTCCTATAAATTTATATTGTGAAAATTTACCACTTACCAATAATATAGACAGTTCAGTTCCTTCGGTATTTGTGGTACCGTTCTGAAATATTAACGTTACTATTTTGAAAGCCATGAAGGCAAAGATGTTTTGTAACTTATTTTGTGCTTCCAACTAACAATTAAAAAAATAAATTATATCGTGAAACTTCAATTTTAGCTAAAAAAAAATAATGTTTGAAATAAATAAAAATTGTTAACTCTTGAAAATAGTTTAAAATTTCAAATAGTTTTCATATTGTTTATTTAGATGATCTGCTTATTTACAAAATATCGTGAAACCTTAATTTAACCTAAAAAAATATTTAAAACATCATATTACAAGAATTACGCGCTCCCCCCCAATATTTTTTTTACAAGGTTTCGGAATCGCCGACAACGAATCTGATATTCAAACACTTCGCAACTGATATTATTATTTCCCAGTACAAAAGTTGGATAAAATTTTACTTTAATGCCCATATTACAGCTTGGTTCTTACAGTGCATAATTATCAATTTCTTCTACTGCTAAAACAATTTTTTGGTGAGGAAAGCTTTATGTTTTGGGATTGTATTGAAAATGTAATGGAAATTTCAATTTCGTTCCGTTTTAATCTTTTATATTTTACTTGCCAATATAATTGAAAGAATACAATTCAACTATCGTAATTTTATATAAATAAACAAAAACAAATATTTTAAAATAAAACTTTATTAAAAAAGAAATAATTTTATTTTTAAATGAAAAAAATCAATTTAGTAAAATAATTGTATTAAACATCCCAACCTCCCCATGTTAAGTATGGCTTTCTAAATAAACACCCCAGCCTTGTCAGCAAACCTGTAAACCTATAAAAGTTAACATTTCGAATGTGAACAGTGATTTTTCGATTTTGTTAGCGCTTGCCGCAATTAAAGACAATTAAAACGGAACTAACTTTATTTCCATTCTATTTTTTAAACAACCCCCAAAACATAACGCTCTCTTCCAGTTATAGCCAATTTTTTTTAATTAAATAAAACAGTTCAAAATAAACAGATAAGCGCATTTTCTTTTACATTTTTCTTACAACCAACGTTGTCATTTAACCAACTGCAGGATACCGTTACTTTTGTGGGGTTGTTTTGAAAATGGCACGGAGATTATAATTTCGTTCCAATTTAATCTTTCTGGTCGAGCCTATTTCGAAAGCCTGTCTTATCATAGATTTGAACTACAAATAATTTATTACATTTTGATTATTACTATCTTAAGACTTAAAGCTTATATTTATTTCATTTTTCTATTTATATATTGAATTAGTTATTTCCAGTCTTATTTAAACTTAGTGCTTTCTTTAAACCGGATGAACCTTTTATTAAAATATGAGTTTAACGTAAAGAACACGAACAAGGTTTTATTCAACTGAATTTCTTCCAGTTTACTAACAAAATATATAAATTTAAAAGAGATATAAATAATAAAATAAAAAGGTTATGTAATTTAAAAGAAATACACGTACTCACAAAAGCAGAATGTTTTTTACACATTTTTTTCTTTAAAACCATAACAATGAGACTAACAATTACCTAGATCTTAGTAATTATTTGTTTTAATAGAACTGTTTTAATTGTACTGTTTACATATATTAGTTAACCTTAGTTGGTATTACATTTATTTTACATTTACTTTTTTTTTAATTATTACTTTTAGACTGTGACGTTTACACCCGGAAGTAATGAGTCACAAGTAGGTCGCTTTTATTCATTTTTGCTACAATATAATTGTTTATAATTGTACTATTCAGAAATATTATTTATAGTTCGTCCATTTCAGTTAGTATACATTTCCTTTACGCTTAATTAATTTACAATCATTAATATCGTTAAACAATTCCGTTTAAAACCGAAATTATGCCACCCAAACGAAGTAGAAACGAAAGTGAGGAAGAAAGAATGGAAAGATTGGAAGCTAATAGACTAAGAGTTGCTGCAATTCGCTCCAATGAAAACAATTCAGATAGAGAAAGACGTCTAGAACTTAACAGGATACGTCAAAGAGAAAGGAGAGCAAGACTGTCAGATTTGGAAAGAGAAACCCAACGTGAAGCTGACAGAACTAGACATGCTGTAAGGCGGTTAAATTCATCACAAGATGAAATTCAAGAAAGGCAAAGATACGCACTGGAAAGAGAAGCAATATTACGATCGAATGGATTATATGAGGTAAATAGACGTACACAAGGTCAGTTGAGAGTGGCTCAACGACATCAGAATGAATCGGAAACCCAACGAAGCTTTCGCCTATACCAAGGGCAACAACGAGAGGCTGCATGGAGAGAGAGTATGACTTTGCCCCAGCAATTGACAGAAAACGAGGCAGCTAGACAACGAATGACTGCTTTGAGACACCATGAAATAGAACACTGCAATAGAAAAGGATTGCTCTACAACAGAAATGACTCTCTCACTACAGCTGATATAGGAAAAATGGACAAAGTATGTCAACATTGCTCAGCTGTAAAATTTAAAGGAGAAACCCCTGGTTGTTGTTGTTCTTCTGGCAAAGTTGTGCTTGATAGCTTTCCACCACTGCCTCAGTTGCTTCAAGATTTGCTTTCCGGCAATGGTCTCATCTCTAAAGATTTTCTGCAAAATATACGCAGTTATAACAATTGTTTTGCAATGACATCATTTGGTCACAAAATTGCGGCAGTACATGGGTGGAATCCTTCTTTTAGAATTCGAGGCCAGGTTTGCCACCAGATTGGGAGTCTTTTACCACCTTAGGATGAAACAGCAAAGTTTATTCAAGTCTACTTCTTGGATAGTCTGGAAGAGGAACTACATAATCGGGGACGTGACAGTAGACTCAATAGAGACATTCTCCGAAGTCTGACTGAATTTTTACATGAGAACAACAGCTTCATTTGTCAGCTGAAAACAACAAAGGAGAGGATTGAAGAAGAACACTTGGTAGAACATAAAGTTGTCATAAGGGAAGACCGAAGGCCGCAAGAAGAGCATCCACGGCGATTCAATGCTCCAACAACAACGTATGAGATTGGAATATTAATGGAGAATGAACCAACAGCTAACCGGGATATTGTCTTGCGTTTTAGAAATGATACATTAAAACGGATCTCCGAACTACATCCCCTCTACGATACTTTAATGTACCCGTTAATGTACCCCTATGGTTCTCCATCTTACATCTACATGAAGGCATCCAATGGGCGAAAAGTTACCCAACAGCAATTTTATTCGTACCATTTAATGACTCGGCCTGGAAACTATTTTCTCTGGTACCGAAGGCTATTTCAACAATGGTTGGTGGATGTGTACTGCAAGATTGAAACAGAACGTTTACAGTTCCTGAGGCGTGAGGAACAGACCCTGAGAGCTGACAATTATAGCAACTAGAGAGATTCAATTCTTAGGGAGGATGGGAATCCAGAACAGTTTGGTCAACGAGTTGTACTTCCGGCAACCTATACAGGAGGCCCTCGATACATGTTTGAGCGTCAAAGTGATGCCATGGCATATGTTCGGCGAATGGGCCGAGCCGACCTCTTCATCACGTTCACAACAAATCCAAAGTGGACAGAAATTACAGAAAATTGTCTTCGAGGGCAAGACCCTCAGGATCGTCCAGATATTGTTGCCAGGGTTTTCAGGCAGAAGCTAAAAAAGTTACTTGAATTTATTAAAAAGGGAGGATTTGGCAGGTTGAGGGCTTTCCTGTACAGTATTGAATATCAAAAAAGAGGACTGCCGCATGCACACATCCTCACCTGGCAGGCCCCAGAGGACAAACCTACCAGAAAAAATGGATCGGATCTCTGCATATCTGCAGAGATCCCTGACAAAGAGGAAGATCCTGATCTTCATGCTAAAGTGATGGCACATATGGTGCATGGACCTTGTGGACCATTTAATCCAAATTGTCCATGTATGATTGACAACAAATGTTCCAAAAAATACCCAAAAGAATTTCTTCAGTGTACCGAGCAAGGCCAAGACTCTTACCCCAAGTACAGGCGAAGAAAACCAGAAGATGGAGGCCAGACTGGTACAATAAGGATGAAGAGAAATGGTCGGTATGTTAATCAAGAAATAACAAACCAGTGGATTGTTCCGTACAACAAGGTCCTCCTTCAGCAGTTCAACGCTCACATTAACGTAGAAATTTGCAGCTCGATCCAAAGCATCAAATATGTCCTCAAATACGTGAATAAAGGATGTGATCAAGCAGTGTTTGAACTACAAAGAACTGATGGAGCAGCTAACCAACAAGGCCAAGTACAAAGTCACATTGTGGATGAGATCCAGCAGTTCCAGAATGCAAGGTATGTCGGCAGTTCAGAGGCGGCCTGGAGGATATTGGAACATCCCATCCATGAACATTTCCCCCCAATTGTACAACTTTCTGTTCATCTTGAAAATGGGCAGCGTGTCATGTTCTCAGCTGATACTGCTCTGGAACGAGCCCAAGGTCCACCGCCTGCCACAACTTTGACAGCATTTTTTCAACTTTGCCATGAGGATGACTTTGCAAGGGGTCTCAAATACGTAGAAGTCCCTGAGTTTTACACTTGGAACAAATCGACAAAGAAATGGATGAGGAGGATGCGTGGGGTACAAGTTGAATGATGATGTATGGAAGGCACCATGCATTGGGAGAATCTACACGATTAGTCCAAAAGCAGGGGAGTGTTATTTCTTACGCCTGTTGCTCAATGAGGTTGCTGGTCCAACTTCATTTCAAGATTTGCGAGCATACAATGGTCAGGTGTTTGAAACATTCAGAGCAGCGTGCCTTGCTCGAGGCCTTCTAGAAAATGACCATCACTTGCATCAAGCAGTAGGAGAGGCAAGTGCCACTCAATCACCTTCAAATTTGCGAAGCCTATTTGTGATAATTTTAACAGCCTGTAAGCCAAGCAATCCTCTTGAGATCTGGATGGCTTTTCGTGATGTAATATCTGAAGACATTCTTCACAGATACAGGCAAGAAGTTAACAATCCAGAAGCAGATTTTAATGAGGACATCTACAATAAAACTCTTTGTCTAATTGAAGAAAAAGTTCTCCTTATGTGCGGTCAACCATTGGCAAGCTATGGATTACCTGCACCAACGCAAGGGAGAGATGAAAGACTCACGAGAGAGTATCAACGTGAAGTTACTTATAATCTTGAAGAACTTTCCCTACAAGCAGAAAATATGCAAGAAAAACTGACCGATTCTCAAAGAGAAGTTTACAATTCATTCATGGCAATGTTGGAAGCACAAGGTGAAATGAACAAAAACATGATGTTTCTTGATGCTCCAGGTGGTACGGGCAAGACTTTTGTAATCAATTTGATCCTTGCAAAGATTAGATCCATGAGAAAGATTGTGCTTGCAACAGCATCCAGTGGCATTGCTGCTACTCTACTACAAGGTGGCCGCACTCTTCACAGCACTTTTAAAGTACCCTTGGATACTCATCGAATGGATCAGCCAGTTTGCAAAATTACTGGTAACTCAGCCTTGGCAAATGTAATTAGAGACACCTCTGCAATCATTGTAGACGAAGCCCCAATGACGCACAAGAGTGCTTATGAAGCAATTGACCGAACACTGCAAGACATCACAGGAAACAAGAATCCCATGGATGGCATTCCAACCTTATTTTGCGGTGATTTCCGTCAAATCCTCCCAGTGGTTAAAAATGGCACAATGCAAGTTTGAAACAATCCTATCTCTGGAGGCACGTTATAGTGAAAAGACTGACTACTAATATGAGAGTCTATATCTCTGATAACACAGCTGCAGCAGACTTCTCAAAATTGCTTCTCCAAATCGGTAATGGTCAGTTTCCTATCACTTCTTCACCTGACACAATTAAGATTCCAACTGCGCTTGGTAAATGTGTCGGTAATCAGAAGCAACTGAAAGACAAAGTGTACCCAGACCTGCAAAACAATGGAAAATCACCGGATTGGCTTGCTGAGAGGGCTATTATTTCGCCATTAAACAGCAATGTGAATCATTTGAACAATTCAATAATGGATGAATTTCCAGGAGACACAAAGCAATACAAGTCAGTTGATTCGGCTACTAATGAATATGAAGCTGTTCACTACCCTGTGGAGATTTTAAACTCTTTGGAGATATCTGGAATGCCTCCACACATTTTAAATCTCAAAATTGGATCGCCAATCATGATTCTTCGATCCTTGGAACCGCCAAAAACAACAAACGGAACCAGATGTGTTATCACCAGATTGCACACCAATGTACTTGAGGCCACCATTTCCTGTGGTCCCTACAAAGGCGAAACCGTTCTACTGCCAAGGATCCCCTTAGTTCTATCGGACTCAGAACTTCCATTTAAATTCCGGAGACTCCAATTTCCTGTGAAGGTGTGTTTTGCAATGAGCATAAACAAAAGTCAAGGTCAGACATTTAACACCATTGGCGTAGACTTGACATCAGACTGCTTCAGTCACGGTATGTTCTACGTCTCCATCAGCCGGACAGGAAGTTCAGAAAAACTCTACATTCTGGCTCCAAATCAAAGCAGCAGAAATGTAGTTTACCCTGAGGCTCTTCAGTGAAAAGTTCAAGAAATGGATATGAGGAAAAACTGACATGATCTGATTGTGGTAAGTTTTTAGTATTGAATGTGCAAGATAAAATTTAAGCAAGAGTTGAAAATTACTTCAATGAAAAATTTACTATGTAACATCAAGTAACCTTCCTTTTTGATGAAAATGTTTTGTGAAGTTCCTGATTGAATTTCAGTCACTACAAGAGGTAGTTAAAATGTTAATCACCTTATGCAATCGTTGCTCTTACAACATCAACTTACTGGAAAGGTGCCCACAGATTTTGGTACCCGAGTGCGCAACAAAGCTCCGTGCGAAGCACGGGTATCTTTGCTAGTAAGTGATAAGCTAAGTGGATGCTAAGTAGTATCTCTTTTCCAAATATAGATTTATTGTGGTTCTAGGTTATAGACGGGATCCAAGACACACTGTGTCGTCGGGATTGTCTACACGCACACACACACACACACACACACATATATATATATATATATATATATATATATATATATATATATATATATATGTCTCTTAGTTTTATCCCTTAAACAGTTATCTTCCTTGGCCGGCCATTTTTCTCCTACTTTTTTTTGCTGAACATACACCGCCAAACACCCGGGTAACACTGGGCACTAATGCTAGTATATATATTTGTATATATGTGTATGTATATAAATATTTGTATATGTATGTATATATATATTTGTATATGTATGTATATATATATTTGTATATGTATGTATGTATATATATATATATACATATTTGTATATATATGTATGTATATATATATATATATTTGTATATATATGTATGTATATATATATTTGTATATATGTATGTATATATATATATATTTGTATATATATGTATGTATATAAATATATTTGTATATATATGTATGTATATATATATATATTTGTATATACATGTATGTATATATATTTGTATATATATGTATGTATATATATATATTTGTATATATACATCTATATATAAATTTGTATATATATACATCTATATATACACATGTATATATATGTGTATATACATATATATATGTATATATATACATATATATATGTGTATATGTATTTGTATATGTGTATATATATATATATAGATGTATATATGTATTTGTATATGTATATATATATAGATGTATTTGTGTATGTATATATATATATAGATGTATATATGTATTTGTATATGTATATATATAGATGTATATATGTATTTGTATATGTATATATATATAGATGTATATATGTATATGTATATATCTTTATAGATGTATAAATGTATCTGTATATGCATATATTTAGATGTATATATGCATTTGTATATGTATATATATAGATGTATATATGTATTTGTATATGTATATATATAGATGTATATATATGTATATATATGTATATATATATAGATGTCTGTATATATATATATGTATATGTAGATGTATATATATATAGATGTATATGTATATATATATATATATATATGTATATATATGTATATGCATATATACGCATATATATATGTATATATATGTATATGCATATATATGCATATATATATTTATATATGTATATATATGTATATATTCGTGTATATATGTATATATATGTGTATATGTGTGTGTGTGTGTATAAAAACCTTAATGAATAGATCAGCGTTTGAAACTGAGTTTCTTTTGTCTCTTGCTTTTGAAACTGAGTTTCTTTTGTCTCTTGCTTTTTTTTTAAATAAAGTGTTTGTACACAAAAACTCACGTCCCGAAAGCAGACAATGATGACGAACTTCACACAATACTTTACAACTAAATATGCATAGAATCAAACGAGAAATCCAAATGAACAGATCAGCGTTTGAAGCGGCTGGAGGTTTTATTGTTTTTAATTTAATTGTTTTTACACAAAAACTCACGTCCCAAAAGCAGACAATGATGACGATCTTCACCATTACTTTACATCTAAATATAATCATATATATTCATTTTGTTTTTTCGTCTGATTCTATGTATATTTAGTTTGTTTTGGATTTTTATTTAATGTCAAACTCATTGAATTGTGCCCATCACCTGTATCCTGATCATTCAGGATATATGACTCTTGGAACGCTTCTTCATGTGTATTTTACATGTATGTATATGTGTACGTGTGTGTATGCATATGTAAGTACATGCTTATGTGTGTGCCTCTATGTGTGTATGTTTGTATGCGTGTATACATGCATATGTATGTTTGCGTGCATTCTGTGTGTATGCATGTATGTGTGCATGCATGTGTTTATTTCCATGTGTATGTGGGGTGGAGAGGGCTCCCGTAAATCGTAGTTAAGGCAACCCCTCTAGGAGAAGCAAATCTAGGATTTAAAAAACCATAAAGCGGGAGACAAGTACCCGCATTAAGCTGGTCTGCAGTTTAACTTGTTGCTGGCTATCTTTCTCTTGCTTGTTGCTGGATCTCAACATTTTGAACCGAGAGAGATATTTAGCTGTCGTACAAGCTAAATCTCTGTAACATCGTCTTTGTATAGATACTTCCTAAGAGATTTGTCTATAAAAATAGTCCTATAGCAATGGAAAAGTTGTAACACGTATAGGCTTTAAATGCTGGAAGCATGTAATAATTGATCTACCATCATTATATGTATCCGTGCGTGTATATGCGTATATGTGTACGTATGTTCATATATGTACATGTGTATGTATATGTATATATATCTATGTGTATATGTATGCATATCTGTATATATGTTTATGTGTGTCTGTATGTATATATGTATATATATGTTTGTGTGTGTATGTATGTATATGTATGTGTTTATATCTATATGTGTATGTTTGTGTATAAATGCATAGATATGTATGCATATGTATATATAGTTACATGTATGTGTATGTATATGTGCATATATGTGTACGTATTTATATGAGTATATGTATGTATATGTGTGTTTGTATTTATATATGTGTGTCTATATATGCATATGTATTTGTGTATGTATACATGTGTATATGTATATGTATATATATTATGTTTTGTGTATGTATGTATATATGTATCTGTGTATGTATGTTTATGGATATATGTGTATGTGTGTGTGTATGTATATATATGTATGTATAGCAATGACCGTCCTCAGTGTCATGTCTGCTTACATATGTGAATTCGCCGGTAAAACTAAAAAATAAAGTCATGTTAGGGTTCATGGACTTTAAGTATGTGAGGGAGTTGCACTCGTCTGAAAAGACGTTGCAATCATCATACATGTATACATTCGTGTATATATATGTATATGTATGCATATATCGTATATGTATATAGATATGTATATATATGTGTATATATGTGTGTATAAAGGTGTATATATATGAATATACATTTAATATATATATATATATATATATATATATATATATATATATATATATATATATATATATATAAAATGAAAATTACAATTGAATTTACCAAAATTATCCAAGATGGTAAAATTAAAGTAAATTATAAATATTAAAGAATTAATATTTATATATATGTATATATATGTATATATATATTTATGTATATATATGTATATATATGCATATATATGTATATAAGTATGTATATATATGTATGTATATATATGTATGTATATATATGTATATATGTATGTATATATATGTATGTATATATATATATATATATATATGTATATGTATAGGTCTGACAGGGGTATAACTGTTCATACAAAGATCAGTGTCTATAAATCTTGTATTTTACAGTCCCTACTTTACGCTTCTGAGGCCTGGACAACTTATGGTAGACACATAAAAGTCATGAAGAGACTGCACCAGAAATTCCTGAGACACATTCTGGGCATCAGGTGGAGCACTTTTATATCTGATGTGGATGTTCTCATGCGGGCTGATGTACCTTGTATCGAGAAGTTGATTATACGCAACCAGATGAGGTGGGCTGGACATCTGACAAGGATGGACGACGATAGATTGCCAAAGCGCCTGTTCTATGGTGAAATTACACAAGGAAAGCGTCCACAACATAAACCGAGGAAACGCTTTAAGGATAACATCAAAGATAATCTTAAAGCTCTTGGTATTGATGTGTTCAGTTGGGAAAGTGCTTCCAATGATCGTAAAAAGTGTCTCTCCTTAGTCTATCATGGCTGTGATAGTTTTGAGAAGAAAAAATATGAGCACGAAAAAATGAAGCGTAATATCCGGAAGAAAACTCTGTCAGATATATTAGGTCTGTCGGAGGATTTCATGCAGCACCACACCTGTGATTTATGTGGTAAAATGACATCATCCGGAGCTGGCCTGGCTAGCCACAAGCGTTCACATGGAGATCAATCTTTCTTTGATGGGGTAAACTTTGCAGGGCACAGATGTTCTGTTTGCTCTGTGGTCTGTAAATCGAGTGGAGGCCTAAAGCGTCATATGAGCGTCCACAGTAGAGCAGCACCAGTTGGCATCCCTCAATCTCAGTTTAAGTGTGACCTTTGCAATAGACTGTGTAAAAGCAGGGCTGGTCTGAAGAGCCATCTTCGTTTGCACAGAAAATAGGAATTGATGCATTCTTGATCACATCTCCACATGTATATATGTGTGTGTGTATAAGTGCATATATGTGTACATAATTATAATATAAAAATATATATATATATATGTTTCCAAAAATACATGACAATAATTGAGTAATCAACAATAAAGCAAGGGAAAGATGGTCTTCTTCTGTCAAGAAGTGACAATAACCATATGTATAGGTATGTATATATGTATGTATGTATATGTATGCATATATGTATATATGTATGTATATATATGTATAAATATATGTATATATATATGTATGACTATTTTTTTTTTTTTCATTTTTCTTAAACTTTTTCTTCTAGGGGATGGGACATCCAACCAGATGTCTGACATTTACCCCTAGTTTAGTGAGTCCAACTAAGAGATCTTTTCAGGATTCTAGCCGTCCCTTTCAGTGCAATCGTTTGTATTTCACTTGCACTTGGTTCACCGGGTATGCTTGCTATGTACTTTTTAAAGTTCTTTTTCATAAGCCCAGTTGCTCCTATGATGACTGGTATAATTGAAACGTCTTTTAATTTCCAATTTCGTTTCATATCATACATAAGTCCTTGATACTTTGTTATCTTTTCCCTCTCAACTCTGTTAAGCCCTGTATCATTGGGTACACTGACCTCTATTACGGTCGCTTTTTTGTTTGCTCTGTCCCAAATCACTATATCTGGTTTAACAGCTGCGTTTTCAAGATATGTAGCAGTAGGGTTTATGTAGTCATAGTGAATAGTGTAGTTGTCATTCCCAACTGTTCGTTCAGGTATATGTTCCCAGGAGTTTTTACTACACTGAGTGTTGAGTTTCTTACATATCTTCCAGTGAAGGTATTTGCAAACTCCGTTATGGCGATCTGTATAATAACCGTCTCCAAGTAGGACTTTGCAACCAGAAATCAGGTGGCCCACACTCTCAACCTCAGTGCTACAGAACCTGCATTTATTATTGTTGCTTAGACCGCACATCTTTTTGAAGGCGTTTGTCATGAGGCCCTGGTCTTGTGCAGCCAATATCAACCTCTCTTGGTCGTAATGGAGGGATCCTCTTTTGAGCCATTCCAGGGAACCATCCCTATCAATATATTCTTGGGATAGTTCAGTCGGTAGGTATTTTGCCCATTTATGGTTGGTCCATTCTTCTGTTTTAACACTATGGAACTGGCTAGTGTATTTTTTCCGACTTTTCTGGGCTATGTCAGTGGCAGGCTTGTTTGGGTTCTCAGTATCATTTGTAAGGCAATCTTTTCCAAAATGAGTGGCAAGTTGTGTTATAGATGTTGTACTACTTGCTCGATTCTGATAATGGTCTTTAATTTTCATAAGCTTGGGGTTACAGGAACTTATTATGTACTGACCTATGCTGACGATTGTGGCTCTGTGTTGATGATTGACTTCCGAGAGTCCCATACCTCCTTCTCGCCTGGGTAGGTACAAACGAGGCATGCACTGATTTCGATAAATAACTCGGTACAAGGTTAACATTTTCCTTGTCTTTGTGTCAAGCCAATTTATGTCTTTCTGAGACCAGTCAATAATGCCAAAACTATATGTTAGTACTGGCATGGCAAGTTGGTTAATTGCCGTAATTTTGTTCTTGTTTGTGATTTCAGTTTTGCAGATTTTTCTTAGTCAGCGTAAATATTCTTGGCTTAGTTTCTCTCTCATCTTTGAATGCTGGATGGACTCATTTTCATCAATGCGGAGGTACTTGTATGTTTCCTGTTCATCCAGTTCTCTGATTACACTATTTTCATCGTGCTGTATATTTTCAGTAGATATCTTCTTGCCAGCTTTCATAGCACACTTATCCAGCCCGAGCTTCATTTTGATGTCATTAGAAAAAGTGTGGACAATTTTCAGTAGATTATCTAAATCCTTATCCGAGCTAGCATAAAGCTTAAGATCATCTATGAAAAATAAATGGTTTATTAACTTGGAGGATTCTCTTTGGCGGCTGTAGCTTAGATTATAAGCACCTTGGCAGTTCTTTAGAAGCTTACTTAGAGGATCAATTGCCAAGCAAAATAGTAGAGGAGATAAACTGTCTCCTTGGAAGATTCCTTTTTTTTATTCTTATATTTGGGATGGATATCCTTCCCCCGTTATGGTTTAAGGTAATGGATGTTTGCCACTCCTTCATTTGGGCAGCTAAAATTTCTCGTATGGTCGGGTGGATTTTATATAATTCAAGGCATTTTAGTATCCACGAATGGGGTACACTATCAAATGCTTTCTGATAATCTATCCATGCCATATTTAGATTTCTTTTTCTTTTCCTACAATCTTCCAAAATGGTCTTATTAATGAGCAATTGATCTTTGGTGCCCAGGCAGTTTTTCCTACATCCTCTTTGTTCCTCCTCAAGATAATCACCAGATGAAAGATGGTCATATATGCTGTCAGCTATTAATCCAGTGAACAGCTTGTAAGTCGTGGTTAGGCAGCATATTGGGCGATATTTGCTAGGGTTTTTGGTTTCTGTGCTTTTAACTATTAAGCTTGTATCGCCTTTTAATAGCCATGATGATGTCGCTTCATAAGCTTTCAACATTCTGGTGAAACATCTGCTATAATGATCATGCAGTGCTGTTAGCTGTTTTAACCAGAAGTTAGATATGTTGTCGATGCCAGGTTTCTTGTGATTTGAAGCTCGTGCCAGCTTTGATCTTATTTTATCTGGTGTTATTTCTGGCTCTGGCATTTCTCTTTTATTTTTGTTTGCATTGATAATATCCCCGATCCACTGGGCCTCTTCGTTATGTACTTCCTCTTTTTCAAATAAGGGTCTCCAGTAATCGTCTAATTCCTGTTTACATGGGGGATCTTGGATTTTAATTTCCTCTCTTATTAGATTCCTGTAGAAAGTTCTGGGATTGTTTGCAAAAAGCTTATTCTGTGTCTTTGCATGAATCTTTGCCATGCGATGTTTAATTCTTTGGGCAATGGCTGGTATTTTGCCTTCCAGTTCCTTCACTATGCTTCTGATATTTTTACAATTTGTTTTAAATTTCGCACAGATTCTTTTGACGATGTTTCTACCTTCCACTGTGGGATCATTCATGAACTGCTTTAATTGGCTAAGTTCCTTTCTACAGGTGTTTATTTGTTTATCAGCTTGGCTTTCATTTTGGTGTTGCTTTGGTTACATTAGGTGTTTTATTTCTATTTTGGTGTTTATTCAGAGGAAGTATTCTGTTGCTAATGTACAGCCCAGCTGCATATGTGACGTTATTTAGCTGCCTGAGGTCTATTTCTTCTGGAACAAGCCTTATAAGAGCAATATTGACTTTGATGATCAATGACTTAAAGAATCTTGAGGATTGTATTTTAGGTAACCTAGGCCTTTCTTCCATGCTCATATTGTTGACTTTTTCTATTGTGTTACAGAGTTCCTCTTCTATTTCCAATTGCTCATCATCTGGTTCTGGAAGCAAAACACAAGGTGGAGTTTTTCCTGGTGAAGGAGTTATTTCACACGTTTATGGAAATGCAGATGTGTTACCTGCTTTATAGTGAGAGTGAGCTGGTGTAGAGGATTCTGTAGGCATTTGAGTTCCTGATATAGAGTGATGCACTTCTGTTGGACTTTGTGCTGTAAGGGTTATCTGTTGGGTAGCTACCGACAACTGTTGCACTGATCTAAGGTGGTGGTGTTGCAGGCTCACATTTGCGGTCTCATCAAATTTGGTGAGATACAGAATAGGTTTCTCTAGTGGGTTAGCCTGTGTGCTTATTAGGACTGTTATTTCATCTCTCATGTATTTTAGTTCTTCCTCATTAAACACTCGTTCTTTTAAAATATTATATTTTTGAGAGGTTAAATTACTCTGTGAGACATTCTTCTTCCATAGACAGAAATAGAAGAAGATTTCCCTCCAGGTTTCTGTCCTTTGCTTTTGTTTTACACATTTGCTCTTAGCGTATTCAATGGCCCAAATTAAAGTCCACTTTTCATCCTTACTCCATCTGGACTTTAGTCTTTTTTCAGTCTCCTCTTCCTGAATAGGGAGGTAATCATTTTCAGCATCTTTCAGGGCTTTATGCTTTATATCATTTTCGTCTTCTTCTGTTATGTATCTCGTCATTTGTGATACAAGGGATCGCAGTTTTGCAACTGTTGTCTGCTTTTTGTCTTCAGGGAGGTCAAAATTCTTGATTTTCTCTTGTAGGATCTCATTCGACGTTCTGCTCCATTTTTCAAACTTTGAATAATGGTAGCAACTGTCCAGGGTTGGGTTTTTAGGCCTCATCTGTTTCCTTTTCTTGTAGTTGCACATGATGGTTTGGGGCCAGGATCTAATTCACGATCTGTTGACTGATCCAAGTGGACCTCTGTCATGGTAGTGCCATTATCTGAGGTAAGAGGGTTCACACCTTCAAATACCTTTTCTCGTCTAGTGTGTGAACGAGGTAAGGGACCCTTTTTATCCTGGGCGACGGCCAGCCAGTATGTATTATTTTTGGCATTCATTTTCATTTTATTTCCTCATTGTCAGTGGCTTTTGATTTAACATTCAAAGCTACCCCCTATAAATAGAGGGGTTTCCCCTATCCGCAACCTGGGGACGCTCTGTATGGCTTGAGGATACAGCACAACAATACGTATATGTGTATATATATGTATATATATGTATATGTGTATATATATATATATGTATGCATATATATGTATATATTTATATGTATGTATATATATGTTTATATGTATATATATATGTATATGTATATATGTATAAATATATGTATATGTATATATTTATATATATGTATATATACGTATGCGTATATATGTATATATGTATAGATATATGCATATATATGTACATATGTATATATATATATGTATATATATGTTTCTCTCTATATATATAGGTGTATATATATAAGTATCTATATATATGTATACTATGTTTGTGTGTATATGTATCTATATGTATTGGTATATATGCATATGTCTATGTTTGTGTATATATATGCATAGATATGTATGTATATATATGTAGTTACATGTATGTCCATGTATATGGGCATATGTGTACGTATTTTATGTGTATATGCACATCTATGTGTGTTTGTATTTGTATATGATTGTGTGTATATGCGTATGTATTTGCGCATGTGTGTATGTATATGTATTATTATTGTGTATTTATGTATATATGTGTGTTTATATTTCTGGATATATGCGTGTGTATGCGTGTATGTATATATATGTATGTATAGAAATGACTGTCTTCAGTATCCTGTCTGCTTAAGTGTGTGAATTTGCCGGTACCACTAAAAACAAGTCATGTTAGGGCTCATAGAGTTTAAGTGTCTGTGGGAGTGGCACTCGGCTGACAAGACGTTGCAATCATCATATATGTATATATTTGTTTATATATATATGTATATATGTTAATGTGTGTATATGTATGTATATAGATATGTATATATATGTGTATATATGTGTATATATATATGTGTACATATATGTATATACATGGACATATATATGTATATATAATTGTATATATATGTGTATGTATATATGTATGTATATATGTGTATGAATATATGTGTATGAATATATGTATGAATATATGTATATATATATGTATATATATATATTAATATGTAAATATATGTATATATATGTATGCATATATGTATATGTATGTATGCATATAGGTATATATATGCATACATATATGTACATATATATGTATATGTTATTTCGAGAAAAGAAAAACCGAATGACATTATAAAATAATCAACGTTTCGTCCCTATTTCAGAGGACATCTTCAGGATATTAAAAGGACAAATGCAAGAAAAGAAAAAGATCAACGACCATACGAAAATGAGA
>NC_136503.1:90493597-90508597 GCF_053919585.1 Euprymna scolopes | reverse complement strand
GAATTATATGACAGGAGCAGCACAAATGATTAATAACAGATGCGGGCTAAACACATCCCATTCCTTTAGAACAAAAACATAATTTATATATTTAATTGTTAAATAAGCCAATGTAGCACGTTCTGGACCCATCTGATTAAATTAATTATTAAATCATAGTCGCCTTCGAGTAATCAATGAACCGAAAACACAAACGGCCTGAATTATCTCCCTTTAACGATTATAAGAAACAAAATCGACCCAGTTTCAAACAGAATTAACTAGTAGTACTTAACAACTTAATTGGATTATTTCCCTTCAAATCATCCCAAGCGACGACATAAAAAGATTTTTCAAGTAGATTTACTATGAATTTTCAGACAGTAAATAGAGTAGAACACTTCACCCGAAATGTCCTACAAGGTTTATATATATTTAATACACCGATTTTAATTTATTCTCATATTCAATCAAGTTCTAAACCTGAAATGGTCTTACATCCATGTACCAATAAAACGATAATCTATAAACATTACTTGCCACTAATACGAAACTAAAACTAACCGTAACATCTTTACAAGGATGTTATGAACATAATATAAATATAGATACCAATTTAAAAAAATTATTTTTATAAAAAATCAATCATTGGGAAAAATATTCCATTTGTTGGGTTCCTAAATTTCTTGAATGGGCTTTTCCGTAACCACAACCAAGCTAAATTTCTTCAGGAATTTAGGAACCCAACAAATGGGATATTTTTTTAAAAATTTGTTCTTTTTTTTAAATGGCTTAGGGCTCCCCGTAGAAACTTCACATAACTCTGTTCTTAAATAAGGATACGAACATTAGGCGATACATTAATATTTGAATGGGCTTTTCCGTAACCACAACCAAGGTAAATTTTTCTCGCATGTTTTTCCCGTTAGGGATCCTCACCTTTTTTTCTTTCTATTAAAAAATGCTACATTGCTAAAAGTGTGTTTATTCATAAAGTTTGAAGAAATGCTGGTTTTTGAAAATTTTCAACCGATATAATGCTTGAAATTGTTGAACTGGACATTGAAACAATTGTAACGTAAAATGAAATACACTTTTCGTTGCCATCAACAGCTTGTCTTTAAGTCTTGATTTTGCACACACAGTATATTAATGCTCAATTATGAAATGTGATTATTTTGTAGCTTAATCCTTAAGTCAAGCTTTTCGGCTTAAAACCTATTGGTATATGAAAATTTACTGAATTACAGTATATTACATATAAGTCTATGTATATGTATATATGTATGTACATGTATGGGTATATATGCAAATGTGTATGTTTGTGTATAAATGCATAGATATGTATGCATATGTATATGTGCATATGTGTATGTATTTGTATGTGTATATGTACGTATATGTGTGTCTGTATTTTTATATGTGTGTGTGTATATGCGTTTGTATTTGCGTATGTGTGCATGTGTGTATGTATATGTATTATGTATTGTGTATTTTTGTATATATGTATATATATGTGTGTATGTTTATGGATATATATGTGTGTGTGTATGCGTGTATGTGTGTGTGTATGTGTGTGTATGCGTGTATGTACATATATGCATGTATAGCAATGACCGTCTTCAGTGTCCTGTCATCTTAAGTGTGTGAATTCGCCGATACTACTAAAAAAGTCATGTTAGAGCTCATAGACTTTAAGCGTCTGAAGGAGTGGCGCTCGGCTGACAAGACGTTGCAATCATCATATATGTATATATTCGTTTATATATATGTATGCATATGTATGTGTATAGATATGTATATATATGTGTATATATATATATGTATATACATGTACATATATATGTATATATATATGTATATATGTATGCATATATATATGTATATATAAACGTATTGATGTTTCCAAATTGAAGGAACCAGTCTTACGAAGTTCCTTGTGGATTTCTCAGATTGTGACTGGGAGACAGTAAAAGATACAATATATCAAAAAGGTGTTGAAGCTCTTGGGTTGAAGGTTCCCAGACATAGAGATTGGTTTGCTGATAATTACAATCAAATTAAGCCTCAAATTGATAGAAAGCGGAAAGCTTATTTGAAACTTCTCAACTCTTCACCTCTGAACGAGGCAGCGCTCGCTGCCCACTTTTCTTCTGTTCAGAGTGAGGTTCAGTGTTGTGCGCCAAATAAAAAACAAATGGTGGTGTGACATCTCCAGGGAGATACAGACTGCCTACGATCATAAAGATGTCAAGACATTCTACACTCTGCTTCATCAGGCTTATGGTCCGAAATCCTCTTCAACTACACCACTCCTGGCGAAGGACGGGAAAACCTCAGATGAAATTATGCATCGATGGCATGAACACTTTCATGATCTTTTTCATAACCTATCCAATGTTGATGTTGCTGCAATAGAAAGTATCACTCAATGTTCCTTTTGTCCGGAACTTGATGTTGAACCGACTCTTGCGGAAACAGTTGACTGCATAAAACAGATAAACTCGAACAAAGCCCCTGGGTTGATTGGCATCCCTGTTGAGCTGCTGCTACATGGTGGTGTCAATGTACATTGCGTGGTCCACTCTTTGATACTGTCAGTATGGCAGGGTGACCCGGTTGCCCAAGATTGGGTAGATGCCATCTTGGTTATGTTGTACAAAGGAAAGGGTACAAGGTCTGATTGTGGAAATTATTGAGGTATCTCGCTGAGTGCGGTTGGAAAGGTGTTTGCACGGCTTTTGCTAAACCGATTGTAAAAGTATGTATGTCCTAATATCCTTCCGAAATCCCAGTCTGAATTTAGAGGTGGGCGAGGAACTGTGGATATGGTGTTTTTTGCTAGACAGCTCTTGGAGAAATCTATTGAACAGCATATGCCGCTTTGCCAAGTGTTTGTGGACTTAAGCAAGGCGTTTGACACAGTCAACCGTGAGGCTCTCTGGAAAGTGCTGGAAAAATTTGGCTGTACACCTACTTTTACAAACAAGTTCAAGCAACTTCATCATAGTATGAAAGGTCGAGTCAACTTCAATGGTCGGCTTTCAGAAGAATTCCCCATTGATAATGGTGTGAAGCAGGGTGATATAGCTGCACCAACATTGTTTTCGCTCTATTTGACTGCTGTGCTCTGGTATGGTTTCCACGATTGTGATATGGGTGTTTAGATTAGATTCCGAACGACCGGAAAGGTGTTCAACCTCAGAAGATTCCAAGCCAAAACACTTGTTAGTGATGGACTTGTTAGGGAACTGTTGTATACTGATGATGCTGACCTGGTAACACACTCCCCAATAGATATGCAACTAGTGATGGATCTCTTTACAAATGCTTGTACCTGCTTTGGACTGACAGTTAGCATTAAGAAAACTAAAGTCATGTACACTCCCGCTCCCAATGATCTCTATGTGGAACCTGATATCTTCGTCTGTAGAAAGCGCCTTCAAGTCGTAAAAATTTTTGTCTACCTTGGGAGTTTCTTATCAAATGATGGCACTCTTAAGGTGGAAATAAGACAGAGAATCAGCAAGGCATCTAATGCTTTTGGAAGGTTGCAAGATAGAGTCTGGTCTGATGGTGATCTAACTCTGACAACTAAAATTTCAGTATATCAAGCATGTGTAGTACCATCCCTACTCTACACATCTGAAACTTGGACCTTGTACCGGTAACATAGAATTGCTAGAGAGGTTCCATCAGCACTGCCTTAGACACATTCTTGGTCAGTGGTATAGCTTTGTCCCTGATACATATGTCTTAAAAAAGGCCAAAACGATCAGTATTGCTACCATTGTTATTAAGAACCAGTTGCGTTGGGCGGGTCATCTGATCCGCTTAGAAGACTATCGACTCCCAAAACAATTGCTCTATGGTGAGCTCTTTCTTGGAAAAAGACCCCAGCACAAGCCCAAAAATCGTTTTCGTGATAGCATCAAGGAGAGTCTGGTGAGCTTTCATATTCCTGTTGACAGTTGGGAGTCACTAGTGTATGATTGCAAGCAGTGGAGGACACTGATATACAGGGGCGCAGAACACTTTGAAGTAGCCAAAATAGACCGATCGAAGCTTAAGAGAGCATGTAGGAAATGCCAAACCTTGCCGCCCAACCATGGAGATCTCTGGATCTGTAAGGTGTGTGATCGGGCTCTCTTGTCTAAGGCAGGTTTTGTTAATCACATGAAAATCCACGATAATACAGGTTCTGCTGCTGTTAGTTTCATACAAATCAGTGTACGTTTTCAGTGTCATGTCTGCTTGAGGGTGTGCAAGTCACTGGCAGGGCTAAAAAGTCATATTCGGGCACATGGATTTTAATGACTGAGAGAGTGGCTCTCGTCTGACAAGACGTTGCAATCAACATCATCATCATGTATATGTATATATATATATGTAAATATGTATATATATGTATGTATATATATATGTATACATATATCTATATATATGCATGTATAATAATAATTCAGGCAAACATTATTAAAAACAACAGAGATACCTTGCTTAATGATTCTTTTTTCCATTTTCTCGATCTTTCGTAAGATTTTTTTACCTTCAAGATGGAAGGTATTTACAAATGTTCCATGGTTCACACGGGCGTTTTCGATTCTTTCTTGAATCATCATCAATTGGAGATAAAATATTAAAAATAGAAGTGAAATATATAGTTACGAATGATAAAAAGAGTCAATGAAAAGTCGATTAAAATATATATTTACGAGTGATAAAAAACTCGATTAAAAATGAAAATGTATACATATATATGTATGTATATATATGTATGAATATAAGTATATATAAGTCTACATATATATACATGTATACATATATGTATATATATACATGCATATGTATATATATATGTATGTATATATGTATGAATGTATATATATATGTAAATATAAATATATATATTTATGCATATATATATATATATATATATATATGTATATATATATAGGCATGTATATATATGTATATATATTTATATATATATGTATATATATTTATATATATATGTATGTATATGTATATATATGTGTATGTATATGTATATATATGTGTATGCATATGTATGCATATATATGTACATATATATATGTATATGTATGTATATATGTACATATATATGTGTATTTATATGTATGTATATATATGTACAGATATATGTGTGTGTATATATATGTACATATATATATATGCATATATATATATGTATATATATATATGCACATATATATATGTATATATATGTATATATATGTATATACAGGTATATATATGTATGTATATGTATATATAAGTATATATGTATATATATGTATATATGTATGTATATGTATATATATGTATATATATATATGTATATATTGTTGTATATGTATATATATGTATGTATATGTATATATATATATGTATATATATGTATGTATATATTTTCGGGGTCAACGGCCAACTAGCACCGTGTATATTTGAGTGTATGTATATATATGTTGGGATGGAGAGGGCTCCCGTAAGCCATGGTGAAGGCAACCTTTCTAGGAGAAGCAAATCTCTGATTTAAAAAAACATAAAGCGGGAGACCAGTACCCGCATTAAGCTGGTCTGCAGTTTAATTTGTTGCTAGCTATCTTGCTCTTGCTTGTTGCTGGATTTCAACATTTTGAACCGAGAGAGAGACTTAGCTGTCGTACAAAGCTTAGACTCTGTAACATCATTTTTGTACAGATACTCCCTCAGGCATTTGGGCTCATGGACTTCAGGTGTCCGAGGGAGTGGCACTCGTCCGGCAAGACGTTGCAATCATCATGTATGTATATATATGCATATGTATGTATATATATATATATATGTATATATATGTATATATATATGTATATATATGCATATATACATGTATATATATGTAATATATATATATATTAAATTGTAATTCAGTGAATTTCAAAAAACTCTCATTGAAATGAAATGAAGTGGTTGAGTTTCATATCAAAGAATTTTTACTATTCTAAGCAAGACAAAGAATGCTTTAGAAATTTTTCTTAAGTATTCTTTGTCTTGCTTAGAATAATAAAAATCTTTTATATGAAACTCAACCACTTCATTTCATTTCAATGAGAGTTTTTTGAAATTCATTGAATCGCAATTTAATTTATTTGCTCTAACTTGCATATCGAGCAATTCCTGTTTAGATGGAATAACATATAGAATATTACTGCCAGTAATATTTTGTAAACTTTACAATCTCACGTTTCCATAACAACTGATTGTTAAATAAAAACTATTCTGAAGAAGTATATATATATATATATATATATATATATATATATATATATATATATATATATATATATATGTGCATACATATATATGTATACATATATATGTATATAAATTTTTGGTACAGCAGAATGGAAGGAGAAATTTCAGAGGAAACATAATTTAATTTAAATACCAAAAAAAAAAAAAAAACAAAGAAATGGGCAGGTGAAATTAAAATTTTCCCTAAGGCCTTATCGTCTGACCCTCTAAGAGGAAACGTCAGAATGATAGATTAAAAACTAAGAAAACGAATGAGGGAAGAGGGGAATTTTGGTTACAGTTGGAAGAACAGTGGAAAAAAAAAAAAAAAAAAAAAAAAAAAATCTAATTAGGTCTAATCCCGACATTTACCTTTCTCGCCCGGATAAAGGATCGGGCGTTGTTATACTTAACAAAACGGATTATATCTCCAAAATGTTACAAATCTTGGACGATAAAAGTAAGTTTCTCCGTTTGGGTGATTTATGCCATGATGATACTTTTCGTATGGAAATAAAAATCCAGAAAAGATTTCTTCAACTTCATAAAAGCGGATTTATTTCTAAGGAGATCTATGATAGAATCCGACCTATCGGTTCTCAAAGGCCTAGAATGTACGGTTTACCCAAGGTCCATAAACCCAACATTCCTTTGCGACCCATTTTATCTATGTTGGGTTCTGCACAACACGAACTTGGCAAATGGCTAGTTGACCTTCTTAAACCTGTGCTTTCTTTTTATTCAGTCCATTGTATCTCTGATTCTTTTCAATTCGTATCTCAGATACAAAAATTACCTTTATCTAAAAATACCGAGTTCTTGGCTTCCTTTGACATTAATAGTCTTTATACTAATATACCTTTGGATGAAACCATTGGTATTTGTGCTGACTATCTATACCGTGGCCCCTTAAAATCTCCACAATTTCCTGAACGAATTTTTGTTGAACTAATGGAACTTGCTACTAAATCAGTCTCCTTTAGTTTCAACAACATTATGTACCGTCAAATTGATGGGATATCAATGGGTAGCCCTCTTGGTCCTTCGTTAGCCAACATTTTCGTTGGATTTTTGGAAAACGAATTATTTTCCAAAATTATTAAGCCAGCATTCTACACACGCTACGTTGATGATACTTTTGCATGCTTTCCCTCTCGGAGCGAAGCTGAACAGTTTCTTCGTCTTCTTTGCAACCTGCATCCATCTTTACAATTTACTATGGAGGTTGAAGACTGTAGCTCTCTCCCATTCCTCGACGTTCGTGTTTCTAAAGTTGGTACTACGTTTGAGACCTCTGTTTATAGAAAACCTACATTTACAGGGCTCTATCTTAATTGGTTTTCTTTTGCCCCTCAGTCTAGAAAAATAAACCTCATTAGCGCTCTTACGCATCGTGCACTTATGATTTGTTCACCAAACCGTCTTGATACGGAACTTAGTGAAATTACAACTATTTTTCTTAATAATGGATATCCCATTAATATAATAAAATCTACTATTGAACGTAAAATTACTACATTTAATATTGGTAAACATATTGGTCCATCACGTTGTCCCATTTATCTAAAATTACCATGGTTGGGTCCTGATGGCCTTCATATTGTTAAAAGGATTTCTTCTGCTACTCAACGATGTTTTCCAGCTACTATGCTTAGAGTAGTTTACACAACTCGAACCTTTTTCTCTTCTTTTCGTAAAGATGTTTTGCCAACCATTCAAAAGAACTCTGTTGTTTATAAATTCGTTTGTCAGTGTGGAGCTGACTACGTTGGCAAAACGTCCCAAAGATTAGAAATGAGAATATCCCAACATATCCCTCGGGATATTCGACTACACCAGGTTTCGAGAGCATCCGGGCACTCCCAGGCTCATGAGTCTGCCATCGGCGATCACCTGTTGAGTATAAATAGGTGTGCCGATCAATATTCCGATGGGTGGTTTTCTGTTTTATACAGTGCTATGTCGAACTATCATCTCAATATCATTGAGGCGTTAGTTATTAACAACTCTCGACCTAGCCTGTGTAGACAAAAGATTCTTAGACATCAGTTGGAGATATTCATTGATTTAAAACCACCTGAACAGTGAGATTTTTTTTTTTTTTTTTTTTTTTTTTTTCCACTGTTCTTCCAACTGTAACCAAAATTCCCCTCTTCCCTCATTCGTTTTCTTAGTTTTTAATCTATCATTCTGACGTTTCCTCTTAGAGGGTCAGACGATAAGGCCTTAGGGAAAATTTTAATTTCACCTGCCCATTTCTTTGTTTTTTTTTTTTTTTTTGGTATTTAAATTAAATATATGTATATACATGTATACATATATATGTATATATATGTGTATATATACATATGTATGTATATATATGTATATATATGTATGTGTATGTATATATATGTATATATATATGTATGTGTATGTTTTTTTTTATTATTCAATTTTCACCCCAAACAAGACACAGTGCCACTTTGAAGCAGGGGACTACTATCAGGGACTTAATTTGCAGGGGCATTATGAAGGGAGATGAGTAGAAAGATCTTTGTTCACATTACACTTGAACTTCTGCATATCAGTACAGTTGGGAAAGCAGAATCCCGGAAGGGAATTCCAAAGACCTGCAGTTCTGGGAAAGAAACTATTGGAGTAAAAGGCTTTCTTGCACCTAGGGATATCTACTGTAAAGGGATGAGACTTACTAGCTTGTTGGTTTTGTCGGGGTAGTTACGTCGAGGAGGTACAAGTGTTTGCAGTTCGTCAGAGCATTCACCATTCAAATATTTGTAGAACAAACAGAGGGATGCAACATCTCGTCTATGGGACAGAGGCTGAAGCCTAGATGACAGTTCAGGACCTATCAGGTTTGCGACTCTCTTTTGAACCCTATGCAGGAGTGAGAGACAAGCAACAGATGCACCAGCCCAGACGTGACAACAGTACTCCATACATGGGCGAATGGTGGCCTTACAGAGGTACAGGATACTTTCAGGCGTAAGTAGTTTTCTAGCATGGTAGAGGGAGACAACCTTCCTTGCAGCAGCCTTGGCAATGCTCTCAACGTATCTATTCCAGTTCATATTCCCTGTAAACGTTAGGCCGAGGAGTTTAAAAGAAGTACTTTCAGGCAATGTGTTCTTGGCCATTGCTATTGGTGGTAGAGAAGCGTTCTTGTAATTATTGAAGGAAACAAGCTTAGTCTTAGCAACATTGAATGTGACCATCCATTTTTGTCCCCATTCCACTACAGATTGGAGGTCATCCTCTAGTGTTTCTGCCATTTCCTTGGATATGTGTTCATTTGTTTTCCCCTCATATCTGTTATAGAGAATGGTGTCATCGGCAAATATACCCATCTCCGAAACAATTTTATCAGGGAGGTCATTTATGATTATCAGGAATAATAGAGGTCCAAGGTATTCCTGCATTTATATCATATTGTTTAGATGTACGACCGTCGAGGACAACTTGGATTTTTCTCTTACTTAAGAAGGATTTAATTGCATTATGAATTCTTCCAGTGATTCCATATGATCTAATTTTCCTTAGAAGACCATCGTGCCATACCCTGTCAAAAGCCTTAGATATATCAAGGGCTACCGCTCTACACTCCCCTGTTCTGTCCAATGAACGGTATATACGTTCAGAAACTACAGTTAAGATATCTGCTGTTGAGCGGGCTTGCCTGAATCCATATTGTTTGTCAGTCAGGAGTTTAGCAGCTGTTAGGTGCTGGACTAGGGCTTGATTAACTAAGGACTCAAATATTCTGGCGAAAAGCGGGAGGAGGCTAATGAGGCGATAATTTAGTGGGTCAGTTCTTTCACCAGAATTCTTGAAGACTGGTACCACAGAAGCGGTTTTCCAGCAGTCGGGAAAGCAAGATTCGTTAAGGCATTTATTGTAAAGTTTGGAGAGAACTGGAGCAACCTCGGTAAAACATTTTTTCAATAGCACAGCCGGGATGATATATGTATATATATATATATATAGCACAGCCGGTATGTATATATATGTATAGATATATGCATGTATATGTATATATATGTATAGATACATGCATGTATATGTATATATGTATGCATATATATGTATGTATATGTATGTATATATGTATAGATATATGCATATATATGTATATATGCATAGATATATGCATATATATGCATGTATATATGTATAGATATATGCATATATATGTATGTATATATTTATATAAGTTTCTATATATCTGTATATATGTATATATATATAAATATATATATATGTAAGTATATATATACATATGTAAATATAAGTATGTATATATATGTATATATGCATATATAAGTATGTATATATATGTATATATACAAGTATGTATATATATGTATATATATGTATATATATAAGTATCTATATATACGTATATATATGTATATATATAAGTATCTCTATATATGTATATATATATGTATATATGTAAGTATCCATATATATGTGTGTATATATATATATGTGTATATGTATGTATATATGGGTGAATATATATGTATATGTGAATATATATGTATATATGTGTATATATATGTATATATATATGTGTATATATATGCATATTCATGTATATATGTGTATATATATGCATATAAATGTATATAGGTGTATATATGTGCATATAGATGTATATATGTGTATAAATATGTATATATATGCATATATATGTATATATATGCATGTATATTATGTATATATATGCATATATATGTATATATATATGTATATATATATGTATATATATGTATGTGTATATATGTATACATATATTAATATATATATATGTATATATATGTATATATATGTGTATATATATGTATATATATGTATATACACGATCTATCTATCTATCTATATATATATGTATATATATATGTCTACATATGTCTATATATATATGTCTGTATATGTATATATGTCTATACACATTTATATATATATATATGTCTATATTTCTATATGTCTATACACACACACACACACACACATATATATATATATATATATATATATATATATATATATATATATATATATATATATATATATATATATGTGTGTGTGTGTGTGTGTGTGTATATATGTATAATTATGTCTCTTTGATTTATCCCTTAAACAGTTATCTCTCTTGGCCGGACCTTTTTCTCCTATAGTTACCCTGACTTGATACCGGCAGGCTGACCGGTGTTTGTTCCCCTAAATTTTGGCAGCCTTTCCAGTCTCACATTGCTCAGTTTTTTATCTTCTATTATCCTTCGCTGTTTTTAGCCATCTCCGGTAAGAAACATTATTTATCCCCTTCTTAAGGACACTTTTTAATACCTTTAATGTTATTTTTTTATATTATTTCATTTTAACTTCGAACTTTGCTTATTTTCTTTATACACGTGTCCGGCCTCCTTATTTCTAGCTGTGTTGTTGATTTCCTCACACATACGACTCCCCATTCAGCTCTTTTATAACTTCTCGTTTCTGGACTTTTTTCTCTTTGTATTCTGAACAATATTTTTTTCTTTCTGTTTTTTACCGTATATACTTTCAATAAACCTGTTCATAGGATTTCCTTCAGAGTTTTTATTGTTGGTACGCGTTTAATGCTAACTGTTACAAGGATCGTATGTTTCTAATCAAAAGCATCCTGGAGACAGTATAGTAAAATATGGAGGCTTCCCAGGCCGACGGCTAAGACGTTGAATGCACTTCAACTGTCACAACTTACCAACCGTGGCCGTGTTTACACAGTTATTCGCGTTTACAGTTTTTGCACATGGAGATAAGACCTAATCCATCTTGTAAACGGACACCACTCCAATAATAGTGGTGCCCACACTGTTCGTTTTAATCTATTTATGTTTCTTTAGACTTTGCCTTATTATGGACGACCTTTTCCTTCTCCCCTTCAATGATGGCTGACAACACATCGAATCACACAAGTTCTCATGCTTCTCGCTCCTCACCTCCAGCAAATCATTAGCATCAAGCGAAGGCTGAGGTGGCCAAAGCACATTTAGCTTTCATCGATGTAGTTGGAAAAGTTGCAGCTCGAAATGGAAACAGCTGCCACGGTCGCCAAGGCGGAGGTTCTCAGGGAAGCTGCCGATGAGTTACACGAGCGGGCTACCTGCCATCTTTTGAACCTTGAGCGTACACCTGCTTACCCTAACACAAGAGTCAATGAGTACCTAGCCGACCAGGCCAAGCAGCCTAAAGAGGAGATTATTGGACCCCAACCACTTCGAGAATACAAATATGACCAGTATAAACCTGGTGACTGATCACTTCCGTTCAGACGGAGGAGCTCAGGGGGCCCCACGCGATCACCCCCCTCCCCGTTATCAGCTTTCACCTACCCACCTCACATGTGGAAGGCACCAAACCATTAACAACTGGAACTTCACTGATAACAGGGATGCTTATCAGTCTCAATATATGTCAGACCTTGTGAGGTATTTTACCCGGTGTGAATTGATTACTACTGGACTGCCACTCTTCAATGACAGACCTGAGGACTAGCGAATTTGGAAACGGTCTTTCATGTAGTGAGGAAATAGACCTCCTCGTAAGGTGGCTCGCCAAAGAGTCAGGAGAACACGCAAGAAGATTAAGATCAGCCCATCTGAATCATTCAGAGAAGGGACCAACTCAGAGAATGCTATGGTGCCCCCGAGACGATAGAGAATGCGCTCTTTAAACGAATGGATGATTTTCTAGGGCTGTCTAACAGTGATTTTTTGAGACTAAGAGAATTTGGCGATCTAGCTACTGTTTGCTAAGGAAGATGGAGACCTTCCTGGACTCGCTTCTCTGGACACTGCATGAGAACTTTGTCCATTCATTGTGTTCGTGAACTTTCTCACACAGCAAGCTAGAATCAAAAATGATCCGAGTTTCAGGATTAACCAGTGGACAACAACAACAGATCAATATCTGTGAACAAAACGGAAGTTTCTGCCACAGTTTCCAACTTTGAGAGTCGACAAACAAGAATGAGCACATACCGATACAATATTGCCCACTGCACAAGTTCCTCAATCCTTGCCAAAATGCCACGCCTTTTGATAGAAACTCTTGAAAGAGCGCAAAACTTTCATACAGCACATACATCCAGGTTCTGCATTAAATGTAAGGAGTGTGAAAGCGAAGACCACAACACTGCTCTTCAGGCAGGGCCGCCTCCATGGATCGTCGATGTGAGACCTACTATAAAGAGGAGGACGACTCCCCGGTAGAAGTCAGATTGGTCTCACAATGCACACAGGGTTGCAGTGGCAACCTGTCAGAAAGGTCGTTTTCTAAGATTTGCCTGGTGAATGTTTACCCAACCGACCAACCAGACAAGGTGGTAAAGATGTACGCCATCATAGACGAACAAAGCAACTGGTCCTTGACGCACTCAGAATTCTTTGACACTTTCAAGAGTGAGAGACCGAGTTTCCCTTACTCCCTGAAAACCTGTACCAGAGCAATATAGACCACAAGAAGAAGAGCAGTAGGCTTCCAAATGGAATCCCTAGATGGAAAAACCAGCATTCCACTCCCCAGCCTGGTCGAGTGTGATGAAATACCTAATGATTGGTTCAGCATCCCAACCCCTGAGGCAGCGTTCCACCAATACACACCTTAAAAGAATAGCTCACCTTATCCCCACCATGGAGTCTAAAACTTCTATCATGCTCCTTCTCGGACGAGACATCTTAAGAATTCACAAGTGCGTCAACAAATAAACGGCCCCCCTGATGCTTTATATGTCCAGAAATTAGACTTGGGATGCCTCATAGTAGGCAACGTCTGCTTAGGGAAGTTTCACCCTCCACCCATCATAAAGACATTGCATACTTATATATCCGAAAAGGGACGCCCTACCCTTTTTGAAGCCTAAACCACCTGGAGGTTAGAGAAAGGTACAGCACCAGTGATAGACCATACCCTAACAAAATGGAAGGTTACCGATTTCGACAGAGGACGATGAAAAGCAGTGCCTTCTATTGAGGATGTCGCCTTCCTCGAAATCATGGAAAGGGGGGCTGAAAAAGACAAAAACAATAGTTGGATTGCTCCACTACCCTCCCGCTCTCCCTGATGTTGTCTCCCCCATAATAAGAAACTATCAGAAAGACGATTTTCTTCATTGAAATGCAGCCTCGACAAGAAGCCGAAGACACGGAGACACTTCTTTTAATTCATGGAAAAGCTGGTTGAGAATGGTCATGCTGAGTTAGAAAGAGAGAGGAATGCTGGTACTTACCCATCTTTGGTGCTCACCATCCTAAAAACCTGGGAAAACGCCAGCGCTAAATATGATGGGGTGTTTTTGAACGATGTGCTGTTGAGCGGACCCAACCTTAACAGCACTCTGGTTGGAGTCCTCAACTCGCTTCCGCAAAGAAATTGTTGCTGTCACTGCAGACATCAAACAGATGTTTCACTGTTTCCTAGTGAAACAAGAACATAGGAAGTTCCTATGATTCCTATGGTACCGTGGAAATGACCCAACACAAGGAATCGCTGAATGCCGAATGAGAATTCATGTCTTCGGCAACAGCCCATCTCCAGCTGTGGATATCTATTGCCTCAGGCAAGCCATCAGAAGAAATCAGCTTCACTATGATCCGGCAGTGGAGCAATTAGTCGATTGGAATTTTTACATCGAAGTAATTGAATCGATGAACACCTCCAGTCTTCTAACACACTCAAATG
>NC_136503.1:90433597-90488597 GCF_053919585.1 Euprymna scolopes | reverse complement strand
GAAACACGTCTTTCCAAAAGCTGGACAAAAATCTTTTCCGGGTTTATGTTGCAATGCACACACCCTACACCCTCTGTTACTTTCTGTGGTTGTTGGCCTTCCCTTAGGTTTCAAGTCCACTCTGTTAACTGCCTCGGGTCTCAGAATTCTAGACTGTAGCATTGCATTTTCCGATAGTTTGCATATGTCTATGCATCTCTGTAAGTCCAACTGTCTCATTTTAAGCAGTTCCACTTGGGTGTGGGGGTTGTATACTCCAAGAATTATCTGGTTTCGTAGTATGGAAGAGACACAATTCTCACAGAAATTGCATGTCTTTATCAACGTACGGAGTGCCGTGATAAATGCTTCCACTGTTTCACCTTCTCCCTGTTTTCTTGTGTGGAAGATATATCGTTCGTATGTCTCATTAATTTCTCCAATGGCATACTTATCGAACGCTTGGAGAATTTCATTGGGTGTTCTCTCTTCTTCTGGAGTCCGAAATTGAAACCCATAATACATTTTTAACACTTCATCTCCAAGTGTATGCAGCAACATCGCCGTTTGATATGGTACTGGCTGTCTCGCTAGATACGTGATGATAGCATAATTATTCCATCTTAATTTAAACAGCTTCCAGTTCGCTGACAGATTATTTTCGATACACAAGGGTTGTAGGGGTCGTATCCCCGCCACTGGTCTCTTCCATGTTAAGTTTGGACATTTTTTTTTTCAATACAATCTTGTGTTTTACGGCCGATTAAATTGGTTTAAACTTCTTTTTTCATATTATTTAAACGCAAATAGATCACAATGACCAGATAAAGCAAAACAAACATTTGTGTGTGTGTGTGTGTGTGCGTGTGTGTATGTGTGTGTGTGCGCGCGCAATGTAACACAATAAATCAAACATTACTTATCTTCGTTTATTTTTCTTACAATACATTTTCCATTTTGTATTCTTCCTTGGATCTCTGTTCATTCGACCGCTGCCAACATGTTTCATTATCTTTACATGCGGATTCCCATTAATGAAAACAACACAACGCGTACACTTGGTTTACTGGCATCTTATTTTATTCTTGCGCCATTATCTACAATACAAGTCTGTCACCGCCAAGAGAAGTTACTCTAGCGGTGTAACCTGAGATTAGTTCCTCATGCAACACTCCCCACCTCGCTCCCGTTGTCACAATTTTCTTTTACTTCGGGGCAACGTCTATTATACTAACGCTAGTCTATTATATAACGGGCAAATGTTTGTGTGTGTGTGCGTTCGAAAGTCTGCAAAAACTTTCGTTTTCGTATTCTTGCGGCATGGGCATTGGCATGGTATCGTAAGAAAGGAACGATTTCTCAGACAAAAAATATCGAAAAAGTAGAGAAAAAGGTCAATTATTTGATGACAAAATGTCGTTTTATTTTAAGGGAAGGTAATGTAAAGATCTTGGCTATAACGCTGAATCTTAAACACGCATGCGCAAACGCGAGTTTATAACTTTCTTTTTAAATAGATAAATTTACAGTATGCTCGCGTCGTTAGTATCTTTGTCCGATGGATAGCGTGCTTGCTTACGCTCTTATGCTTTGTAAGTTCGCGTCGGTTTTTCTGTCCTTTTTTTTTTTTTTTTTTTTTTTTGCTGATAAAATTTTACTTTCCGGTGGTGCTGATGCCATTCAAAACCGTTTTTTGTTATTTTACAACCAACCAGCCCCACCAACCCACCCCCTTTGTAAGAATTTTTAACCCCCCCCCACCGCCCGCAGTCACAATTTTTTTCTGACCGGGCAACACCAAGCACCCCCCCCTTGTCACATTTCCCCCCTCCCATCGCTGTCACAATTTATAAATATTTAAACGGATTTTACGATTGGGCAACGATCCCCCTCATGTCAATTTTTTATGACCGGACAACAACACCCCCTCCTCTCCCTATGTCACATTTTTTTCTGACCGGGCAACGGGCAACGCTGAGAGCCCCGCCCTCGTTGTCACATTTCTTATCCTTCCCCTACATCGCTGTCATAATTTATCATGTAGGGGACTAAAAACTTTTTGTTTAGTTAAAACTAATAATCATATTTAAGCGGATTTTTCGACGAAGCAACGATGTCACAATTTTTTTTACGACCTGACAACAACACTCCCCGCCCCATGTGTCACAAATTTTTTCCCCCACCCCTGTTGTCACAATTTTTTTACGACCGAGTAACGCGGAGCAACGCCGGGCGACAAACAGTATACTTATACAAGCAAAACCTTACTAGACCGCGTTCGGTTGACGTTGCATTAACAGTTAACCGATAACAAATTTTAGTTTTGTAAACACAATGCAGTATTCAGAAAAACCTTATTTAATTTGTGAATTGTAAAGATTGTAGGGGAATAAATAAGAGCACCGGATTACCGGTGTAGGGTAAGGAGTGAGGTCCCTTGAGAAAAGAGAGGAGAGTCTGTACACATGAGGCACGGACGCAAAAAGTTATTCTCCTAAAAGACAATGTTGGACAGGCAGAGTACAACTCTAGAATACAGTCCTCACTCCTCCCGTAAACCCCACTATTGAAGTGAGTAATCTTTTTACCTTAATGTTCTGAATTGCAGTGTTGTCATGTTTTCATGTTTGTTAATAAATTCTTGTCGTTTATGCTTGTTGTACGTTTAGTAATTATTAAAGCTGGTCGGTAGTTTTGGGACTTGGAAGAACCTAAACCCGTACTAACAGTGGTGACCCCAACTAGCAACATAGAATACGCAAAGCAACGTTTTTTTATGTTTTAATAACAAAAGGAAAATGCGTAAAATTAAAGTTTATTTTTAAATAAAAATAATCCATAACATGAATCCCGGCGTCAGAGTGGTTAAAAATAAATAAACAAAACATTTGCGTACGTAAGTTAAAAAAAAAAAAAAAAAAAAATAATGACTAGTTACGTTTTTGTGCCGAGATTTATTTTATACAAGTATCGTTACCCTTTCATCGGGATATTCACATTTTTCTCGCACAACAAATATGGCCGACCGCGTCTTCTTCAATTTGCACGCGGCGCCAGTCTCGTGATTGGCTGATGTGAACACTAAGTCACACTTCGTCTTCCTCTTGCTCTGTCCCTACTATTACTACTATACGGTGTCATCTAGCTAACTGTCGCTATAAATAAATAAATAAGATAAAAATAAATAATAATAATAATAATAATAATAATAATAATAATAATAATAATAAAAATAATAATAATAAAAATCATAAATAAATGTGAAATGGCGTCGCCCACATTCAGTCTGATTCCAACGGATGTACGGAATGACCCTGCTTTGTTTTTCGCACAGCTAGATTTATATTTTCGGCAGAAAACGATATCAGGACAGACTGAAAAGTTTTGCCATATGGCGACTATATTACCTCAGGATGTTATCGTCGAGGTGAGAGACCTAATTATATCTCCTCCCACGGAGAAACCATATGACACCCTACGAGACAGAGTGACAACTGTTGTGTCAGTTTCAGCACACAGGCGAATCTCACAATTATTAGAACAGGAAACGATTGGGGATAGCACGCCGTTACAGTTTCTAAAGCGCCTGCAAAAGTTGGCTGAAGGGACAATGGACAATAATATTGTCAAACACATCTTCCTACAGCGCATACCAACCGAGTATAAGGTGGTAATAGCTGCACAAGATGAATCTATGCCAGTGGAACGAGTGGCTGAGATAGCCGACCATATTGCCGATATAATGTCGACACGGTCGTCAACGGTGGCTGGTGTTCAGACATTGGATAAAGACGAGCTACTCTCCAAACTAATGGAGGGACAGACCAGATTGGAAGCTCGCATGAACAAAATGGCGGAGGACATCGCGAGACTTACCCTCGAGAATAAGCAAAGGCGGGGGGGGGGGCGCGCAGCCACTCCAGAGAACGGAGGCAGGATAGGACCACAAGCACAAGAGATTTGGGGAAAAGGCAAACTCCTGTATCCCACCGTGTAGTTACAAGAGTTCGGGAAAAGCTTAAACCGACAGAAGAATGCGGCATCAACTGTCGGTGCATCTCGTTCAGGCCGCCTATTGTATGTGGTGGACAAAAACTCAGGTACGTCCTTTTTGGTGGACAGCGGGGCACAGGTGTCTCTCATTCCTGCGACTGCAGCCGACAAGAAATCCCCTCCCTGTAAATTCACACTACGAGCTGTGAATGGCTCGTTAATACACACATATGGGGAGAAGTGTATGGACCTTAATTTAGGCCTGCATAGAACATTTACCCACATTTTTATAGTGGCGGATGTAGACAGTGCTATTTTAGGTACCGATTTTTTACAGGCGTTCGGTTTGGTGGTGGATATAACAGGCCAGTGTCTGGAAGATCCAGAAACGCATCTCACAGCGTGTGGGGTAGTTAGGACTGGTACTTCATTGTGTCCAGCAGTGGCACATGCAAACCAGGATAACGATTTTCTGAGTCTCTTGAAGGAATACCCTTCAATTTCAGTGCCTTCTTTCCATAGGGACGTTTTGCCACACTCCACCACACACTATATCGAAACAAAGGGTCCGCCCGTTCATAGCAAAGCTAGGCACTTAGCACCACAAAAGGTAACAGCGGCCAAGGCTGAATTTCAGCAAATGATGAAGTTAGGCATAGTTCGCCCTTCAAAGAGCGAATGGGCTTCACCTCTTCATCTTGTCAACAAAGGTGTTAACACATGGCGGGCATGTGGGGACTACAGAGCACTGAATGCAGTCACTAAACCAGATAGATACCCAGTACCACATGTCCAGGACGTGACAGCAGTGGCTCAAAATAACTGTTTTTTTACAAAATTGGATTTAATTCGAGCATATCACCAAATACCGGTGGAGCCCGAACACATTCCTAAAACGGCTATCATCACCCCATTCGAGATGTTCGAGTTCATGCGAGTTCCTTTTGGGTTGCGGAATGCAGCACAAACATTCCAACGGTTCATAGGCCAGGTGTTGTCAGATTTGCCATTCGTCTGTGCATATATTGACGATGTACTTATTGCTAGCCAAACTAGAAAGGAACACGTCGGTCATGTGCGACAGGTCTTCGAACGTTTGAAGCAATATGGGATAGTCCTAAACCCATTAAAATGTGCTTTTGGGCAATCCGAAGTAATTTTTTTAGGACACCATATTTCAGAGGGAGGAATATCCCCATCACCAGAGATGGTCAAGTCCATTCAAAATTTCCCTATCCCTGCCACAATGAGGCAGCTGCGTCAATTCTTGGGGCTGATAAACTTTTATCGTAGGTTCTTACCTCACTGTGCACAAGTACTTTTACCATTGACAAGTTTGTTGACAAATGTGAGGAAGTGTGACATTGTATTTTCAGAGCACGTGATAGAAGCATTCAACAAGATCAAGGCTATGTTGCAGGAGACTGCAAAATTGTCTCACATCCAACCCAACCAGAAGCTGTGCCTAGCAGCGGATGCATCCGCAATTGGAATTGGAGCGGTCCTACAACAAAAATGTGATGCGGACTGGAAACCCATTTCCTTTTTCTCAAAAAAATTAACAGAGACTGAGAAACGCTATAGTACATTTTCCAGAGAGCTGTTAGCTGCATTCTCCATGATACGCCATTTCCAGCAGCTCTTGGAAGGTCAGCAGTTCCATATCCTCACGGACCACAAACCCCTGTTAGGCGCTTTACAGTCTTCCTCGGACAAATATTCTCCCAGAGAGATTCGCCAGATGGATTATATCCTTCAATTGACATCGGATATCCGGCACATCAAGGGAGCAGACAACATCCCAGCAGACACCTTATCACGGGGAATTAATTCCTTCCTGTTGCAGCCGGCAATTGACGTCGACACCTTGTCTAAAGAACAACAGAAGGATGAACATTTACAAAATCTCCTGCAGAATAATCCAACTTCATTGAACCTAGTGACAATTACCAACCCTACCAGCCACACAAAAGTTATGTGTGACACAAGCACAAACAAACTGCGACCATACGTTCCAGCATCGCTACGCAAAGACATATTTAAGGCAGTACACGGTCTATCGCATCCAGGGGCCAATGCCTCTGTAAGGCTACTAACAGACCGATATGTCTGGCCGCGAATAAAAGCTGATACAAGAGCGTGGGCGAAAACGTGTGTGGAGTGTCAAAAAGCCAAGGTCGGTCGTCACACGCGGACTCCTCTAGGCACGTTTCCAGTTCCAGATGAGAGATTTCAGCACATTCATATCGATATCACCGGACCATTTCCGACATGTGAAGGTCAGTGCTATCTGCTGACATGTATCGACAGATTCTCACGATGGTTTGAAGCTCTACCGATGCCAGACATGACGGTATACACAACTGCCAGGACCATTCCTTGCTGGTTGGGTGGCCAGATTCGGTGTACCACAAAATGTTACATCAGACAGAGGTCGACAGTTTGAGTCAGACCTTTTTCATAAACTTGCAAAACTTTTGGGCACCAAGAGTATACACACCACGTCTTATCACCCCCAGGCAAACGGCATGGTCGAGCGACTACATCGCAGTCTGAAAGCCTCCTTACGGGCACAGCTGACGGACAATACAAGGTGGTTAGAACATCTGCCACTAATATTGTTGGGACTGCGGACAACGGTGAAAAGAGATATGGAGTGCTCAGCAGCGGAGGCTCTATATGGAACCACATTGCGGTTGCCAGCACAATATTTTTTTGAAGCACCCAAAAAAGTTATGGACATGACAGCGTTTGTCGACCGACTGACAACAAAAATGGCCAAGATGGCATATTCTCCCTCAGGCTCGAATAGGAACATGGTCCCATATGTACCTAAGGGTTTAGAGACTTGCACGCACGTCTTTATCCATGATACGGAAATGAGGCATTCCCTGCAACCGCCGTATCGTGGCCCCTTTAAGGTTGTGGAGAGACAAAATAAGTTTTTCAAGGTGCTTATCAAGAATGAGGAACAAAACATTTCGGTAGACAGGTTAAAACCCGCAGCACTGGAAGAGACATATCTGAAAGTATCACCCCCAAATGCCATGCCGGTAGATATGACGCTTCAGAAAGTAGAAAAGAAAAAGACACGGTCAGGTAGACATGTCAGATGGCCAGCACATTTAAAAAATTTTGTGACGGTTTAAATAAAATTAAAAATGTTACCCATTTATTTCAGGTACTCCGTATTTTTTGGGGGAGTACTGTAGGGGAATAAATAAGAGCACCGGATTACCGGTGTAGGGTAAGGAGTGAGCTCCCTTGAGAAAAGAGAGGAGAGTCCGTACACATGAGGCACGGACGCAAAAAGTTATTCTCCTAAAAGACAATGTTGGACAGGCAGAGTACAACTCTAGAATACAGTCCTCACTCCTTCCGTAAACCCCACTATTGAAGTGAGTAATCTTTTTACCTTAATGTTCTGAATTGCAGTGTTGTCATATTTTCATGTTTGTTAATAAATTCTTGTCGTTTATGCTTGTTGTACGTTTAGTAATTATTAAAGCTGGTCGGTAGTTTTGGGACTTGGAAGAACCTAAACCCGTACTAACAAGATGAATAATTTCGTCTAGAATGTTTAAAGATGGATGATTTCACCCATCTTTAAACATCGTATGCAGTTCTCAGTAAATTCACCAATGAATGTTTTTGTGTATGAAAATTAAGAGATTGTTGTTGACAAGTCAGTAATATTGCTTCATTCCATGTTTGTAATCGCAACGAAGAAAATAAAGAAATGTAGTCCGCATTCGCATTTGTATAGCTAAGATTGAAAATCGTTTGTATGCAAACAATTATGATAAATATGTTTTAAAAAATATAATCATTATAATTTAAGAATTTAATAGAAGTTTTAGAGAAGGGAAGAAAAGTAAACGCTATGTTTGTTTAATGTTCGGCAAATGTGATTCGGCGAATAGAATTGTAGTCAGCCAATGAACGTTGTATTAAAAGTCACTAAGATAAAGGGCACCGTCTGTATTTACTATAAGAAGTCATGTCTGATGATAGATGATATCGCATTATTAATAAATGAAACGATGACACTGAGCATCAAAAAGTGTAGCTAATTAAGGGGAATTTCCCATTGTTGGATGAGAGAGAAGTTATTTGCAAGAAATATTATCATATTGGAATGATGTGCAGCGCTTTTGTTTATAGTCCTGTTGTTTCTGAATTGAGATAGTAACATTTTATTTTTTATATAGAAAAAAATAGATCTTCATTAAAATCATGAATTAGATATTTATTAATAATAATCGGGATACTGTGAATGTATAACTATTTTGACGCATTTGAAAAATAATATATAAGTGAAATTGTTTGTGAGTGTGTGTGCCTGTGTGTGTACCTTTCCCTACCAAACTACTCTGTCGATTTTCGGTCTACAGACTTGAGACTTGATTTAAAGATGTATTGATATTTGGGAAAATCTTTTTAATCGGTTTTCGGCCAGAAATTGGGCTGTCAACGGGTTAAAGTTCAACGAGTCGACTTTTGAAAACTCTACCAAACTCATTCGTCAATTAAAATTTAAGATATAGGTTACTTGGACATGGGTCAAACATTTTAATTTTATTTGAGCTCAAAACAAATGTTAAGGGGTTAAAATTGGAGGTAAAGCTAAAAAAAACTTGACCTCTACGGGCTCTACCAAATGACTTGGCCAATTTTTGGTCTAAACTTTTGAAATTTTACATAAAGGGTATTCAGACATAGGGCAAGGATTTTAATCAGTTCTTGGGCGAAAATTTGGTTGCCAAGAGGTCAAAGTTGAAAGAGTTGATCTTCGCAGACTCTACTAAACTCCTCCGCTAATTTTGGGTCTAAACGGTTGAAATTTTAGATGTAGGTTACTTGGTCATGGGTCAAACATTTAAATTTTATTTGGGCACAAAACTATAAATGTTAAGGGGTCAAAATTGGGGGCAAATTAAAAAAAAAGAATGACCTCTGCAGTCTCTACCAACTTTTCTCCATCGTAGTCTATTATATAGAAATGCGTTACCGTACATATTCACACTTTTTAATATAAACATATGCACATAAAGTTATGAATAGTACATAGGGACCGAGCAAAGCCAGGCTGAACTGCTATGTATATATATATTAAAGATACTTTTGAACTGATATGTATATATTAAAGATACTTTTGAACTGCTATGTATATATATATATTAAAGCTACTTTTGAACTGCTATGTATATATATATTAAAGATACTTTTGAGCTGCTATGCATATATATATTAAAGATACTTTTGAACTGCTATGTATATATATATATTAAAGATACTTTTGAACTGCTATGTATATATATATTAAAGATACTTTTGAACTGTTATGTATATATATATTAAAGATACTTTTGAACTGCTATGTATATGTATATTAAAGATACTTTTGAACTGCTATGTATATATATATTAAAGATACTTTTGAACTGCTATGTATATATATATATATTAAAGATACTTTTGAACTGCTATGTATATATATATATTAAAGATACTTTTGAACTGCTATGTATATATATATATTAAAGCTACTTTTGAACTGCTATGTATATATATATTAAAGATACTTTTGAGCTGCTATGCATATATATATTAAAGATACTTTTGAACTGCTATGTATATATATATATTAAAGATACTTTTGAACTGCTATGTATATATATATTAAAGATACTTTTGAACTGTTATGTATATATATATTAAAGATACTTTTGAACTGCTATGTATATGTATATTAAAGATACTTTTGAACTGCTATGTATATATATATTAAAGATACTTTTGAACTGCTATGTATATATATATATATTAAAGATACTTTTGAACTGCTATGTATATATATATATTAAAGATACTTTTGAACTGCTATGTATATATATATATTAAAGATACTTTTGAACTGCTATGTATATATATATATTAAAGATACTTTTGAACTGCTATGTATATATATATTAAAATACTTTTGAACTGCTATGTATATGTATATTAAAGATACTTTTGAACTGCTATGTATATATATTAAAGATACTTTTGAACTGCTATGTATATATTAAAGATACTTTTGAACTGCTATGTATATATATATTAAAGATACTTTTGAACTGCTATGTATATATATATTAAAGATACTTTTGAACTGCTATGTATATGTATATTAAAGATACTTTTGAACTGCTATGTATATATATATATATATTAAAGATACTTTTGAACTGCTATGTATATGTATATTAAAGATACTTTTGAACTGCTATGTATATATATATTAAAGATACTTTTGAACTGCTATGTATATATATATATATTAAAGATACTTTTGAACTGCTATGTATATGTATAGTAAAGATACTTTTGAACTGCTATGTATATATATATATATTAAAGATACTTTTGAACTGCTATGTATATATATATTAAAGATACTTTTGAACTGCTATATTAAAGATACTTTTGAACTGCTATGTATATATATATATATATATATATATATATATATATATATATATATATATATATTAAAGATACTTTTGAACTGCTATGCATATATATATTAAATATACTTTTGAACTGCCATGTATATATTAAAGATACTTTTGAACTGCTATGCATATATATATTAAATATACTTTTGAACTGCTATGTATATATTAAAGATACTTTTGACTGACATGAAAAGGAATTTGTTCAGGCTTGGCGGGGGAATGGCATTTTTGGATCATTATTGAGACTTTTCTACAAATATTCGCTAAAAGATAATTTCTAAGGCAAAATTTTCATTGAAGTTCATTAAGGGCAAATATAACATTGACCATGATTCATTTTTTCGATGATGTTCTAGCCGGGGATACACCAAATTATTTATAATTTATTTGAGAGTTCGTTCTTCTTTTCATACCTATCTGATTAAAAAATATGTTATGTAAAAATATGTTATGTGCTTATGTAAAAACAAATAAAATGTCTATATATACACACATATATATATATATATGATGTAAATAATAGAAATCGTATTCCGATAAAATAAAGAAATAAAAAAGAACAAACCGAGTTATGTGTTCATCAACGTTTCGTCTTTATTTCGAGAGTTCCTCAAAATAAAGACAAAACGGTGATGAACACATAACTCAGTTTTATTGTTCTCTCTCTCTCTCTCTCTCTCTCTCTCTCTCTCTCTCTCTATATATATATATATATATATATATATATATATATATATATATATATATATATATATATAGTGTGTGTGTCCATATATGTTCAGGGTACAATTCTTTTACACCTTACGCGCGTTTCATAGTCAATAACGAAAACGAAATAGAAAAGGTAATCAAGAAAGATAAAACATGAAATTCTCACTTTAAAGGTGACAATCTTAGAAAAATGTCTTCACATAACTCGTATCACTGGAAGATTCGCAAGCTGCTATTTTGATGGAGTTTTCCTCTGATTCTGACCGTTAAAGTGATTTTTGTGCTCTTTGTCTTGAGCGTCTCTGAAGAACAGCTAAGTAAACAAAAGTAAATGACATGCACGTAAGAAGAAAAATGGGGGCGCTTAAAGTAATAAGTGTGGACTTATTTTTCTTTTGAAATGTAACTAGAGTATATATATATATATATATATATATATATATATATATATATATATATATATATATATATATATATATATATATATATATATATTATTGAAGTTTCACCCCAAACAAGGAGCACAGGGCACTTAGTTGTGAACGACAACAATACTCCATGCATAGGCAAACCATGTCCTTTTAAAGATACAGATACTCTCAGGTGCAATTAGCATTTTAGCATGGTAGAGACAGCCGTGGGAATTGCCTCATTGTTCTCATTCATGTTGTCTGTGAATCTTAACCGAGGATACTGGAGGGAAGTACTTTCTTGCAGTGTATCATTAGCCATTGCAATCAGTGATTGAGGAGGTTTTTTGTAATTATTAAATGAAAATAGCTTAGTCTTGGCAGCATTAAACATTACCAATCAATTATGCCCCCTTCCACTACAGACTGGAGGTCTTCCCCTAGAGTTTTAAGAATTTCTTAGATATGTGGTCATTCATTTTACCTCCTGTGTCTGTTATAGAGTGTGGTGTCATCAGCAAGTATTCTCATCTCAGAAAATTTTATCAAGCAGGTCACTTATGAATCATAATAAAGGTCCAAGCTGTTTTGATGTACGATCATCGAGGACAATCTGGATTTTACTCTTATCTAAGAAGAATATGATTAGGTTGAGTATACATCCAGCAATACCATACGATTTGATTTCTATGAGAAGACCATCGTGCCAAACCCTGTCAAATGCCTTAGATATGTCTAGGGCTACTGACTTAGTTTATCGAGTGCTTGGTATATATGTTCAGAGATTACAATTAGGATATCTGCAGTGGCTTGTCTAAAACTGTCGTTCGGATAAAAATTTATTGTCTGTGAGGTGGCGGACTAGTGCTTAATTGATTAAGGACTCAAAGATTTTGGCAATCTTATTAGAGGGAGGAGACTAATGGTTAAGTGAGTCAGTTCTTTTGCCAGAATTCTTGTAAACTGGTACAGCAGATGCAATTTTCCAACAGTCGGGAAAGCAAGATTTGTTAAGGCATTTATTGTAGAACTTGGAGAGAACCGAAGCAACCTCAGCAGAGCATTTTTTAATAGAATAGCAGAGATGAGATCGACCTACATGCTTTCCAGGTGTCTAAATTTATTATGGCATCATGTAAGAGGTCCCTCAATCGCATGTCACCAAATGTAACCCTTAATCCCGTCGAAACTGCAATGGTGGTGATCGTCCTTCTTCTGGGAGCTCTTTACAAGATTCGTTGTCGGTTCCTGATGCCGGCATCTGCTGAAAATTAATTAGCTTTTCATGTAGGCCGAAAGAAAACAAACGCCGCTGATTTATAGTCTACTAAAAGTTAATTCACGCAATTTACCGGCGTTTTACATATGTACAATTGTTCAGTTCGATTACACCAGAAAACAGTTCGGAATCTTATTCTTCGTTCTCCACGGTGGCGACAGTGGATGGAAGCGGGTGTAGCCGCTTTCTTGGGTTAGTGTTCTTGTTTCAAGATTCGGCCCCAATCTGCTTCTCTCTGGCCTGGGCATTTACCTATTGCGGAAAAGGGTTAGTTGGGGTAAACCACTAGACCAATTATCGATCAATACATTATTTCAGGGAAGTCCCGATTCCTTGCACGGTCTGAGAATCTGTGATAACTGCTAAATCTCATTCCCACGCTCACAGAGGTTAACCGGTTGACCATATCTGACCTTACCTCAAAAACCAGATGTCCTTGGGCTAGGTTTTGCCAAGTCAAGAACGAAATTATATTTCATTTTTGCCAAATGACATCTTTTGTCCTTTTTCTCAAACAATAAAATTATATGTCTGTTGTACAAAAACACAAAAAATGCATTGTTTCAGCTAGGTTACCCGTCACTGCCCGGGCACCAAATAATGCTTAACAGACAATATCCGCATAATTACCCGGCCTTACTCAGTGTTTAGAGGGTCTCAATCTCCCCTAATGGGGTGATGTATTGCTCTCTGAGGCGGTCACGCCACATCATGAACAAGGGAAGGGGTGATTTTCAGGACATCGATTTGCCTTTTGACTTGCTGGGAAAGCAATCTAAAGGTTGTTGGATAGTGTGGGATTTGTCGATTGTCCATTATTTACTACACTGTTATACATTTTCGAAAAAATCAACTCTATGCATTTTCTGATGATTTCAGAATGCCTTCTCTTGGCTGCGGCTATTTTTCTCTTACAATTATTTTTAGCTTTTACAACTTTTGCCTTCTTGTATTGGACTTATGTCGGATAAGTCTGCAGAATGCATGCTGCCTTTGAGCGATAGTAGTTGCACAATCAGAGATGAACCATTGTGGAGAGTGTGGTTTGATAAAGTACTTACATATGTGTTCTTTAATTGCTGCTTTGAACCATTCAGTAGTCTAATTTGCAGAGTGTTCTGCAGGAAGAGAAATGATTCTACTTCATGAGACGTTTCTGATGTGATCCCTGATAGTTTCCCAGTCAGCCTTCTTATAGTACCTTGTAGTTTGGAGTAATGGATCGAGGTCTATTTGTGAAGAGTTAAAGGTGATTTCTTCCATTATCAGCATTCCCGAATGGCTATGGGAATTTGTTACACAATCATTGGGAACTGTGACCAGAAATAGATCTAGAAGCGAGGCTTGTTGGTCCTGTCTATCTGGGAGATAGGTCGGAAATGTTACTGTCTGGGAATGAGATATAGAGAAGCTATGTGTAATGCTACCTGCTGTGTGTGTGTAAGTAGAGAAACCAAGCCAATTACTGTGGTGAACATTAAAGTCACCAAATATATGTACTTGCACGCTAGTATCTAGGGAGAGTGCTGTATCTATACTGTCAGAGACTTGGCTGATTAGGGTGAAGTCCTGGGTATGGGAAGCGTGGCACAAAAAATATAAGTTACTAATGCTATGTTGCAGGTTAAGTCTAAAGCACATAAAGGCCTGGTCATCTGATTCTAGTTTTGATTTTCTAGTCAAGGGGAAGGTGTTTGTAATATAGACTCCAAGTTCTTGCATATGTCTGTCTGAGTCCTTACGGCAAAGTGAGAGATAACCAGGTATGTTAAAGTGGTTATAAGTGATAGAGGAGTGTAGGTTAGTTTCACTTATTCAAGGAGTTTGCTAGGAGAAATGATTCAACATCATCTGAATTAGTTCTAAACCCGTTGATATTCATAAATGCAAGCCTCAAGGGAAGATGCAAATTAGTTTTGGTTGAGTTTACAACTGGTTTGATTGAACTGTCATTTTATTTTATTTAATTGTTTCAGTTGTAGGGTGAGAGTTGCTCGACAAAGTGTTTTTCTTAGATTACTAAACATGCTACACAAGTATCAGTCGACTCTTCATCTATAAGTCTGTGCCCTCGGGAAAGCCAATTGGAGATGGGTGCAGGGGACCTTTCCATGACATGACACTACAACTATCCTGATATTTTACAACTGATGATGAAGAAACTCCTAGTGCTACCGAGTTAGGGCTCCTGTACTATCAGTCGGAATACAGTAGCCAGACAAACTGTCAAACCGGTACCCTCAACGCATCAGACAAAAGTAGCCCAGTCCAATTGCATTGACATATATGGCACTCAAACATCCCAAGACGTTCAGTTTTAGGGGATGAGAATGAGGTGGAAGCGGAGAACGGCCTTCATCATTTCCCTAGTGAGGAAGGTCTGTCTGGGAAATAAAAAGTAAAAAAGCAATCAACTAGCGTGATGCAATGTTCGTAACTTTCATCGTTTACACACTTTTTACTGCTGTGCATGCATTGGCCAATTAAAAGTGTAAGGTTTCTTTAATTCTCATAGCAATTGATGTTGGCCCGGAGGTAATGTCCTAGCAAATGGAATCAAAAGTGACTATGTAGCTGGGTTGGAATCTCTAGACAAGTAGTAATTGTTATTTCCTGCTGAAATATAAACTAAAGTGAAATTTCCCCCAATTCATTGAATGTAATAACTTAATAATGAAAAGCTACAATAGGCCATTTTATGACAAAAACAAAATTTCAGTTCGATCGTATTAATCGATTTAATTATTAAATCTGTATTGATTTAAAACATTTTTTTCATTCGTAATGCACACAAGTGAGAAGAACTTAACCCTAAAGTAACACAAATCACTTAGTTCAATCAACCATATTTTCAGCAACATGATTTACTGTACGGTCAGAATCCATGTTTTTCACGGCAAAAAAAAAATCCCCTCTTTTATGATTATTTAAAACTATCGAGTTTAACTTGTAAGAATGAAAATATAAACTTTTTTTAAAATGAGAGAAAGTGTTGTTTACACTTCTTGTGTATTTGTGTGTATATGTGTGCATATGTATGCATGTATGTGTTTGTATGCATGTGTGTGTGTGTATACATGGGTGTATGTGTGCGTATACTCATTAGATGTTAATATAATTTTTAAAACTTGTAATACCACACGAGCAACATTGCAAAATTTTACAAAAGTAAAACATTATTCAAATAATATTCTTAGATTTGAATGATAAACTGCAGTAATATTTAATACACAGGATATCAAAGAAAAGGAGAAACAGAGCAAATACACAGAACTAGCCAGAGAGCTGAAAGTGATATGGATGATGAAGAAAATCAAAATAATACCTATAATCGTAGGAGCACTAGGAATAATCCTGAAAACCTTTGAAAAAAGAATGGGAGAAATTGGAATCAGAGGAATAACTGGAAAAATACAACAAACAACAATAATAAAAACATCTGAAATATTAAGGAAAACCCTTGAATGTGGAGAATAACGCGCATGAATCACAAGTGCAGGCCAGAAAAACTGCTACAGGGACAAAACATGAAGTGCTATATGGAACCAAGGACATTGAAGCTGCATACCTATAAGTTCTCTACCCCACCATCCCTCCATTACCACATCTCTACCCCCCCCCAAAAAAAAACAAAAAAGAGTGAGACCGCATAGCAAAGTAGAGTCAAGAAGGAAGGAAAGACCAAAACCTTTGCTGTATAAGTGCGAAGAGAAAAGGGAAGCTTATTGCCACTCAAATTCCAATGAAGACCAATGGCCACTGCCAACGAGAAATCAATGTCGAACAGCTGTTGCAATAATGCAAATTTATTTGCATATGTTATCGAAAAAGGTGGAGAGTACTGGAAATCTGGGGAGACTTGTTATTACTCAGCTTCCAGAGAACACCATAGGCTGTTTTCAATGAGATCATTGATGATCTGTGTGAAAGCTCCTTGTGAGCCAATAATAATAATAACAAAAGACAAGAAAAGAAAATTGGAAAGATAAAACACTACTTAAACGATTCATAAGAATGACAAAATAAGAGAACCAAGTAAACACCTTGACATGGCTTAGGAAAGGGCACATGAACAGAGAAACAGAAGACCTATGGACAACCGCACAGAACAACATGATTGAAACGAACTACATTAAAGCTAAGTACATAAAACACAGGAAAATAGATTTTGTGGAGAAAAAGACAAAATGATAAGCCACATGATAAGTGAATACAGCAAATTAGCCCCCCCCCCAATATAAGGACAGTCACGACCGCATAGGGAAGGCAGTGCACTGGGAGCTCTGCAAACGACTGCATCTCGAGCATGCAAAAAGATGGTTGAAACACAAACTGGAGATTGTACTGATAAAAAAAGAAAACCACAAAATCCTTTGTGACATGGAGGTATGAACAGTTAAACTCAGTTAAATTAAAAGATCAAACATCATAATAATATTGTAGATTTTTCCTTCCCAGCAGTTACAGGGTAAACAGAAAAACAAAACAAATATGCAAAACTTGCAAGGGAGCTGAAAGAGATATTGTTGTGTCTGTATCAATAACAATGCGAATGCAGAAAGTAAAGATAAAACAAATATATTAAGACGAAAAGATAGTACATATTTACAAAGGTGCAGTTGTACTGCAGTTGGAAGATTGTCTGGCAGAGGGCGTGTTAAAGTCTTTCATGGAGCAACCTGTACATGCGTCTTGCCTATCCGGCGTTCGAACACAGCTCTCCAGTCTTGCTGACTTGATACCTTTATCTATATCTTGTTCACCCACGTATACTAATTAGTGGGCGTCTCCACAACACCTCCCTCCCAAGATTTGAAGTCGTGTAGATTTCAATATCTTTTCCTTTTGGGGTTCATTATCATTGGGTCTATAGCCTTTCTTTTCCTTCCCGATCTCCTCGGTTCGGGCATTGTCTGTGGTGGTTCAATATTAAACGTTTCGTATACTATATCAATTGGATCTTCCTGTTCCTAAGGTTTGTCATGTTCATTGTCCTTCCTATGACGTTTTCTCAATTGATTTTGGTGTCTTTTGTATATCCCTTTTGGACCTTTTATCATGTAGAGCAAGTCGCCGATACGTTTATCTACCGTACCAGATTCCCAATATGACATATTATTTTTAAAACATTTAAAATATAGCTGATCACCAGGTTTAAATCTTTTACGCGATGTGCGTGTCGTTTTATATACGACTGCTTGCTTTTGTATTAATTTATCAAATGGTGATTTTATTTTTCTCGCAAACATTAATTCTGCTGGCGATGATTTCGACGGTATATTTGGGTTCTCAGTTATCCTGTATATTTGCAAGAACTGTTGTAATGCTTTATACGTCGGTGTCCCTATCGATTTTCTAAGGGCACACTTTATCGTATCTACGAACCTTTCCGCTAATCCATTTGATCTAGGATGGAATGGTGGTGTAGTTATATGGTTTACCTGAAACGATTCACAAGAATCCTTGAAAACACTTGAAGTAAATTGTGTTCCGTTATCTGTGACTACAATGTCTGGGACCCCAAAACGTGCAAATATTTCATGCAGAAAACTTATTGTCTTATCTGTCGTTAGGTTTTTGACCCGCTTTACTTCCGGCCATCTGGAAAAACTATCTACTATGATTAGGTAGTATTGTCCCTCGATCGGTCCAGCAAAGTCTAGATGAATGTGTGACCATGGATGGTCAGTTTTTTTCCAAGGTTTATGAACTATCGGTGGTGCCTTAGCGGCTAACGCACAACCTTTACATTTGTTTACTGTTAATGCAATATCCACATCCATATTACGCCAGTAAACATAACTCCTCATAAGTGTATTCATCCTATTTATACCCGGGTGTCCTGTATGAAAATCACGTAAGATTTTTTCTGCAAGGTTTTCGGTACAATCACTCTTTCACTATATAATAATACCTCATTGCATAAGGAAAATATACTTTGCGTTTTTCCGTCATTTTCCCTTAATTTTTTCTTTATGTCTTTGATGACGTCGTCATTTTCAGCCTCCCTTTTTATATCGGTAAGCGTGACTGGTAATTCTCTTATTATATTCGCCACCATGTTTTTTCCTCATAATTGGAACATATAGCTGCAATTACTGACTCTTCAAGGGTTTCATTCCTTTTCGGTATAAGCCTTGACAATCCATCCACATGACCTATTTTTCCCGAACGTAGATGTTTTATTTGGAAATCATAATTTAGCAAGATCGTACCCCAACGGAGTAACCGATTTGCCATATATACTGGTAAGCCCTTTTTTGAGCCGAAAATAGTCACTAGGGGCTTGTGGTCTGTTTCCAGTATAAAATGTCTCCCGTACAGATAACGGTGGAATTTCGTCACCATGAAAATAATGCTTAATGCTTCCTTTTCTATTTGGGAGTAAGCCTTCTCTGACGGAATTAGGGTCCTTGAAGCGTGCGCTATAGGTTTCTTCATTCCATCTGGCATGATGTGCTGTATACATGCTCCTATACCATACGAGCTCGTGTCACTCGCAACAATTATTTGTAATTTTGGGTCGTAATAAGTTAAGGATAAATCTTACGTCAAAGTCTTTTTAATTTCCTCAAATGAGTCTTGACATTCTTTTGTCCATATCCATGGTGTTTCTTTCTTTAATAATTCGTTCAGCGGAGCTCTTAGGTCGTGCATGCCTTTTATAAATACTTGGTAGTAGTTCGCGAGGCCTAAGAAGCTCTGTAAAGTCGTCACGTTATGTAGCGCTGGCATGTTCCTAATTGCTATCGCTCTTTCTGGATCAGAGCGTCGACCATCTTTACTTATTACTAAATACTTGATTTCGTCTAGACAAACGTCACATTTGTTTTCTTTCACCTTGAATCCGTACTCGTTTATTCTTGTGAACACTTGTTTTAAATGTTCTATATGTTCACTTATGGACGAGCTCCCTATGATTATATCATCCAGGTATGCACAAGAACAATCTAAACCGTTTAACATTGTGTCCATCACTTGCTGGAATATCGCCGGCGCGACTTTTATCCCGAACGGTAATCGGTTATGCTTGAATAACCCTTTGTGTGTGTTAATGCATAAAATCTTTGAGCATTTTTCTTCTATCGGAATTTGCAAATAGGCGTTGGACAAATCTACTTTTTAAAAAATTTTCCCACCATTTAGTTTGGCAAAAATCTCTTCCGGGCTTGGTAAAGGGTAATGGTGATCTTGTAGCATATTATTTAACCTGGTTGAAAAATCTCCGCAGAATTTGTTCCGATTTCTTCTTTACGTAAACTGTAGGCGCTGCCCAAACGCTAGTTTCGATTTTCGATAAAATGCCCGTTCTTTCAAGCCTGTCTAATTTGCTATCTATTTTGTCTAATCTGGCAAACGGCACGTTCCGTTTTTTCTTAAATACTGGTGTTGCATCCTTTTTTAGCTCGAACGAAGCTTTAAATTTATTACATCTTCCCAATCCGTTGTAAATATTTCTGGGAATTCGTTCTTTAGTTCATTTTTAATATTTTCTGACGTTGTGGTGCAGCTGGTTATTTTTTTACAAAAAGAGTTCATCGGTTTATCCCAAAGGTTGAATTTTTCAATAAAATCTGTTCCCAATAAATTCTCGCTTTCTTTAATTACGAAGATTTACAATTTCTTCGTCGTGCCATTTAAATTAATGGGCAGGACGACTTCTCTTTCGAATTTGATTTCGTCTCCTGTCACCGTTCTTGCACCCTTACTTGACTTTTCAGAGTCGGTTTATCCAGTTTTTTCCACGTGCTAACGTTTATTACCGACAAATCTGCTCCAGAATCAAGTTGAAATTTTATTTGTTTGCCGAAAATATTAACCAACACATATTTTCGTAAATTGTCTTTCTCTTTGTCGTTTGTTCTCATTCGGTGTACTCTATATTTTGTTCTGCAACAAATACTCTTATGTCCGACTTTGTCGCAATTGAAGCATCTGATAGTTTTGTAAGGACAATCCTTTCCCCAATGTTTTGCATCACATCTTCCGCAATTATTACTTCGTCCTGATTTTTTATAGTTCCTTTGACTTGAATCGTAATTTCGTTTTCTGTAATTAGAGTTTGAGTATTTATAACTCGCGTAATCTTTTGGATTTTGACGAGTCTCATACTTTCTTTGCCCTGCGTTTCTGCCAGATTTTTTAATCTTCCTTATGTACGACACTCCTGCTTCTTCTATATCTCTGGAGTCTTTTTTTAGTGATACTGCCCTTTGACAATCTTCTGCTAACTTTTGCAGTGTCAGACCTTGTTCTGTCTCTAATTTTGAGAGAACGCGTCTTCAGATCTCTGCTTTGGCATTCGAACACAGCTCTCCGGTCTTGCTGACTTGATACCTTTATCTATATCTTGTTCACCCACGTATGCTAATTAGTGAGCGTCTCCACAACAGATATATAATACCAAATATTGTAGAAGCACTAAGAACAGTCCCAAAGAATTTGAAACAAGACTCGAATCAAGGAGAAGACTAACGCTATGCTGAAAACAGTTGAAATCTTATAGAAAACACCCAAGTGTTGCATCTAATCTACATGAGTGACAAACTCTAACTGGTCATATAGAAAATTCAATATAAGTAAAACAATAAAACCAAGAAAACTGAAAACACAAACTTATAAAATTGTAAGTTGAATACTCCCCCTCCAAAAAGGTAGTGCTGGCATCAACTAGCACCGTACCTAATAGGCAAGAAAGGTCAAAGAGAATTGGAAAAACTGAGGAAAGAAAGCGCTAACCAGAACTCCACTGGATGGGTGCGAAGTAAACTAACACCTTGTAACGGCTTATTCCCACCCAAATTCCAGTGAAGACTAATTATTGCAAGCAAGAAGTCAATAGCAAACGACTATAATGATGATACAGACTGATTTGTAAATGTTATCAGAGAAGGCGGAGAATACAAGAAATATGGATAGACGTATTGTCAACCAAGCTCCAGGGAATACCACCTGTTGTTGTTAGCGAGCAATCTCTGATGATGGCCTGTGTAAAAACTTAAAGTGAGTGAAATAATAATAAAAACAATAAATGATAACCTTACTACTACTGATGAAAAAAAATCATATCAATAATAATAATAATAATAATAAATAAATAATATTAATAAAAACAATAATAAGCACTACTATTACTACTATTACTACTATTACTACTACTACTCTACTAATAATAAATGACTCTTTTACTATACTCACTAGCTTTTGTATAAAAGCCCGTTCTTGAGTGAAAAAAAGCGATGTAAAACATCACAACACTGAGAAATTAACGAACATAATAATAATAATAATAATAATAATAGAAAATGATTACCATAATAATCATAATAAAAATGATTATCATGATAATCATAATAAAAATGATTATCATAATAATCATAATAAAAATGATTATCATGATAAAAACAATAATAAAAATGATTATCATGATAAAAACAATAATAACATTAATAATAATAAAAATGATTATCATAATAATCATAATAATAAAAAATGATTATCATAATAAAAACAATAATAACATTAATAATAATAATAATAATAAATGATTATCATAATAATCATAATAAAAATGATTATCATAATAATCATAATAAAAATGATTATAATAATAATCATAATAATAAAAAATGATTATCATAAAAATTATAATAATCACAATGATAGAAAATGATTATCATAATAACACTAATAAAAAATGATTATCATAATACTCATAATCAAAATGATTATCATAAAACCATAATAATAGAAAATGATTATCATAATAATAATGATAATAAACAATGATTATCATAATATTAATAATAAAAATGATTATCATAATAATCACAATATTAAAAAATGATTATCATAATAACAGTAATGAAAAATGATTATAATACTAACAATAATAAAAATGATTATCATAATAATCGAAATAATAAAATGATTCTCATAATAATAATAATAATAATAATAATAATAATAAATATTATCCTAATAATCATATTAAAAATAATTATCAAAATAATCATAATAAAATGATTACCATAATAATCATAATGAAAACGTTTACTATAACAATCATAATAATAAAAAAATCATTATAATAATAATAATAATAATAAATGATTATCATAATAATCATAATAAAAATGATTATCATAACTATCATAAATATAAAACTGATTATAATATAATTAATAATAACAATTGATTATCAATATAATTATAATAATAAAATATCATTATCATAACAATAATAATAATAATAATAATAATAATAATAATAATGAAAACGATTATCATAATAATACTCGGATTAATAAAAAAATATTATCATTATAATAATAAATGATTATCTTGATAAAAATAGAAAATATGATCATCATAATAATCATAATAAATCATGATAATCATAGTAATAATAATAATAATAATAAAAGATTATCATAAGCATAATAATAATACAAAATGATTATCATAATAATAATAATAAAAATATTTATTAAAAATAAAAATAATAAAAAATGATTATAAAAATAATCATAATAAAAATGATTAATAAAAAATCATCAACAAAATGATTATCATAATAATAATAATAATAATACAAAAATGATTATCAAAACAATAATGATAAAAAATGATTATCATAATAACATTAAAAATGATTATAATAATAATAATAATAATAATAATAATAATAAAAATGATGATTATCACAATAAAATGATTATCATAATAATAATGATTATCAGAATAAAAATAATAACATTAAATAATTATCATAATAACCATAATTAAAAAGGATTATCATAATAAAAATGATTAACATAATAAACATAATAATAAAACATGATTATCATAACAATAATAATAAAAATATTTATAATAATAAACGATTATCATAATAATCAAAATAAGAATGATTATAATGATAATCATAATAATAAAAATGATTATCATAATGATAACATTAAAACATGATTATCATAGTAATCATATAAAAATGAATATCATAATAATAATCATAATAATAAAAAATAATTATTATAATAACAATTATAAACAATGATTATCATAATAAACATAATACAAATGATTATCATAATAAAAAAAATAACAAAACATGATTATCATAATAATCATAATAACATTAAATAATTATCATAATAACCATAATTAAAAAGGATTATCATAATAAAAATGATTAACATAATAAACATAATAATAAAACATGATTATCATAACAATAATAATAAAAATATTTATAATAATAAACGATTATCATAATAATCAAAATAAGAATGATTATAATGATAATCATAATAATAAAAATGATTATCATAATGATAACATTAAAACATGATTATCATAGTAATCATATAAAAATGAATATCATAATAATAATCATAATAATAAAAAATAATTATTATAATAACAATTATAAACAATGATTATCATAATAAACATAATACAAATGATTATCATAATAAAAAAATAACAAAACATGATTATCATAATAATCATAGTAAAAATAATTATCATGAAAATCATAGTATAAATGATTATCATAATTATACTACTAATAAAAATTGATTGTCATAATAATAATACTAAAAACATTAAAAATGATTATCATAATAAGAAATATTACATTAAAATGATCATAATAATCCTAATAAAACATGATTATCATAAAAAATCATTATAAAAAGGATTATCATTATAATCATAAGAAAAATGATTATCACAATAATTACAATAATAACAAATAGTTATCATTATAATAATAATAAAACATGATAATAATAATAATATAAAAGAATGATTATCATAAAAAATGATAAAAAGAATAAAAATAATAATAATAAAAAATGATTATAATAATACTAATAAAAATGATTATCATAACATTAAAAATAAAAAATGATTATCATAAAAATAATTATCATAATACTAATAATAAAAAAATAATTATCATAGTAATAATAATAAATGATTATCATGAAAATCATTAATAATAAATCATAATAACAATAATAAAAAAATATTATCATTAGTCATAATAAAAAAGATTGAATAATAATAATAATAATCATAAAAGGTTATCATAATAATCATAATGACACATGATTAACATAATAATCATTATAACAAGGATAATTTAATAATAATAATAATAATAATAATAATTAAATGATTATCACAATAATTAAAAATTTTTATAATAACAATCATAATAAAAATGATTATTATAATAATAAAAAACTATTATGATAATAAAAATAAACAATGATTATCATACACATAAAAATAAAAATGATTATCAAAATAATCATACTAATAAAAAATAATGGTCATAATAGCAATATGAAATGATTATCACAATCATAATCAATATGATTATCATAATAATAATAATACAAAATGATTATCATAATCGTATTAATAATAACAACGATTGCGATAATAATCATAATTAAATTGATGATCATAATAATAAAACGATTATCATAATAATATTAATAAAAATAATTATCATAATCACAATAATAAAAAATGATTATCATAATAACAATAATAAAAATGATTATCATAAAAATCATAATCAAATTGATTATCACATTCATAATAATAATAAAAATGTTTATCATAATAATCATATTCAAAATGATTATCATAACAGTCATAATAATAAAAATTGATTATCATAATAATAATAATAATAATAATAATAATAATAATAATAAATGATAATAATATTATAATAATAATAGAAATAATAATAATAATAATAATAATAATAAATGATTATCATAATAACAATATTAAAAACGATTATCTTAAGAATATTATAAATGAATGATTATCATAATAACAATAAAAAATTATTGTCATAATAATCATCAGAAAAATGATTTTCATAATAATCATAATAAAAAAATGATTATCGTAATAATAATGATAATAGTAATAATAATAATAATAATAATAATAATAATCATGAATGATTACCATAAAATAATAATAATAATCATAAATGATTACCATAAAATAATAATAATAATAATAATAATTATTATTATTATTATTATTATTATCATAATAATCATAATTAAAAATTATTATCATAATAACAACAATAAAAAATAATTATCATAATAATCACAATAAAAATTATAATAATAAATTTTAGAACAAAAAAATTATTATCATAATAATAAAAAATATAATTATCATAATAACAACTATAATAAAAATAGTTATCATAATCATAATACTAATAATCATTATCATAATTATCATAATAATAAAAACGATTATCTTAAATATGATCAGAATAATAATAACGATAAAAAGTGATTATTATAATAATAAAAATAATAAAAATAATTATCATACTAATCATTATAAAATGATTTTCATAATAAATATTATAATAAAATATGATTATCATAACAGTAATAATAATAATAATAATAATAATAATAATAATAATAGTAATAAATTATTATCATAATACTCATAATAAAAATTATTATCATGATAATGTAATAATTAAACAAATTATCATCATAATACAAATAATAAAAAAGTTTATCATAATAATCATAATAAAAATTATTATGATAATAATCTATATATATAAAAGCGAAAATGTATGTATGTATGTATGTATGTATGTTTGTGTGTCTGCTAAAAACTTTCGACAGACACAACAAAAATTCACTAGGTCTCATATGAAAACCCCACCTTCCGGACGACAAATAACGAAAAATCGGCCCAAAATGACCATCAGAAGTGCGTCAACTGATCGATTTTCTGCAGGGGGGGGGGCAAAAGGTGACATTTTAATGTTAAACATTACATATTTTTAAATCGATTTATAACTGTCCCAAAAAATATGGCCGCCAACTCTTCTACATAAAGTATACACGCGGCCGTTTATTTTGGGTCAACTTGTATTTAAAACCCGCTGAGTCATGTCACGTGATCTTGACGTCAGCAACCTCTAATGGCGGTCTTAATTTACAATTTCAAAATGTTGTTATCGGTAAAAAAAATAATTAAAGCTAAACTATGAACTTCTACGCTATGGCAACGTTACCAAAGTTATTACCACATTCAAAATAGGTAGATCCGATAGTTAAACGAAAAATAAAGTAAAAAAAGGTGAAGTAAAAAAAAAAAAATACGCTTACAAAAAATATTAACGATCGAAGTTTTTTTAAAAAATAAAAACAGCCAGACGCCATTTTCCAGTCTTTAGAGTAAGGCAGACGAAGTGAGAGAGAGAGAGAGAGAGAGAGAGAGAGAGAGAGAGAGAGAGAGAGAGAGAGAGAGAGAGAAATGTCTAGACAGATTCGACAGGGGGGAGGGTCAACAACGCATGCGTCAGATGACGCCATGACGTCGTGACCTGATTTACTTTAAATAGTTAGTAAACCGAACAAATTTTATATACGCCGCTTTAGCGCAGGTAGTTAAGGCCTTGGTTCATTATCTAAACGTTTTGAGTTCGAATCGTGGTGTGAGATGTTTTTTTTTTTTTGATTTTTTAAATTTAAATATTGAACCCTGTATTATTTAAGCCATTTTCACGTAACGTTCGTTTGCCTTACGTTATTTTTTTTTTGTGTTTTACCCCCCCCCCACTCCGCTTAATTAAAACGTTGTTTTTTTTTCTTAGTTCGCTTATAACAATGCTTGCATCGTCATCGTCGTCGTCTTAACGCTCGACGACTTTTAAACATCTTTCACTTCTGGCTGGCCGATTTTATTTTCAAATTCGCCTCAGGGGTTCAGCTTTGATCCTACCCCCCCCCCGCTTTTTTTATTTAACACCACACACCTAGCAGTATCAGAATTTTGGGGGAATTTTCAGCCGAGTCGCCATTTTGAATAGACACCTATCTTTCTATCAGATTTTAATAATATGAAAACGTAATTTAAACCCGTAAATTTTATTTCAATAAAACGAGCAAATACCAAATTTTAATATCATAAAAGCTTTAATAGAGAAATAAACAATTTTATTTATTTTTCCTTCGATTTCCTCACTTAGCATTACACGGATTGTCGATTAAAATATTACTTGAATCTTACGATAATTATTTTAACTGCAAAATAAAGAATTTACCTGGTTAATGAGTAAGATATGCTTTCTTTTAATCTTCCTGTATGAGAATTTATTCATATTTATGCATTATAATCCATGTATTTTTTAAATGGAAGGATTTTTCCAACACACATCGTGACCACGTGTGTCTTTAGAGAAACTTGTAACGACACCGGAAGTGAAAAATTATCTCTTACTTATGTACGGAAGCCTATAAGTGTAAAAAAACACTATCTCGATATTGGATTATATTCCTTCAAATTTTCCACTTTTAAAGGTTTTCGGAGGCGCTGAAAACGGAAATAACCATTTATATATACGGCAAACGAAACTAGTAGTTTCCAAGATAAAAATTTTTACAAATGGTCACAAAGTGGGGGGTCACTTTTCTATAATGATGTGACGTCAAATGGGCACCCACTTTATGGCCACATTGCAATGAACAGATTTGGCCGTAATTTTAAAGGAATTTTCGAGGGTGGCTTCATATTGACCCTATATGAATAAAGGGAGATAACTTGTCCTTTTTTTATTTTGGCGCCTTTACGCTATCGTACATGAAAACTGGGATTTTTCATTTTTGGATTTACACGGATTACGAAATGACAAAGATATGCAATGTTATTTTTTTTTTTTAATATCTTAAAGAAATATCTGAATTTTTTATTTATTATACTATAAATCTACATTATCGGGTTTCGTCTTTTTTTTATATCGAAAAAAAGGAAACCAGGAATTAAATATAAAAATATACACTGACTGAACATTAATGACTGGAAAATTCTAAACAAAAATTAAGCTTCCACGTAAAAAAAAACAAAACAAAAAAAACACGTGGTTATCGAAAAAAGAAGGATTTACATTTTGGACTTTACCGGTAAATTTACAGATAAGTGATATTTTTTTGTTGTTTTAAATTTGAGTATTTTATTTATTCATGTTTTATCTTCAATTTGTGATATATAAAACGTGTTGACCAAAATTAATTATTAAAATTCTCATAGACGTTTCAAAATGGGGGGAGGGTGAATTTATAAAACAACGTTTGTCTAAAATATTATATTCAGTTTATCGGAAAGAGCATAAAATTTTACATTTACCCTGAAAAAAAAAAACCTAACAATTGAACGAATAGGAAAATTTTGATAGATTTTTAAAGTTTAAAAATTGAAAAATATTCATCTCATAAAAATTAATTGATTTCATTACGTAACAAAATGGCTCCCAGAGCACACGCACGCACTTTGTAAACACTGTTTTTTAAACAATGAAAAATAATATTTCTATTATTTTTTAAACAACTTAAATAGTTTATTTTGGAAGCATATTCAATAAAGAAAATAAATAACCCACTTTAGAAAGAGAAATTACGAGTTTTCTATATTTTATTCGCAGTTTTCTGTTAGGGGTGTCAAAAATTCCCCCAAAATTCTGATACTGCTACCACACACCTCTACAAACACCCGGGAAACGCCGGGTACCCCTCGCTAGTATAATAATAAAAAAGATTATCCTAATAATCATAATAAAATTATTATCACAATAATCATAATAATAATAAAAAGTGATAATCATGGTAATAACAAAAAATGATTATCATAATAATAATAATAAATAAAAATGATTATCATAACAATAATAATAAAAAAATGATTATCATAATAATCATAATTAAATTGATTATAATAATAATCATAATAATAAAAAATGATTATAATTATAACAATAATGAAAAATAATTATCATTATCATCATAAGAAAGAATGATTATCATAATAATAATAATAATAATAATAAATGATTGTCATAATAATAATAATAATAATAATAATAATAATAATAGCACAGTGTTATAAAAATAAGCATATTTAACAATAATTATAATAATAATATAAATTATTATATAATAATCATAATAATAATAAAAAAATGATTATCATAATAATCATAAGAATTAAAAATGACTATCATAATGACAATAATAAACAACCATTTTCATTATACGAAGAATGATTATCATGATAATCATAAACAAAATGATTATCATAATAATAATAATAATAATAATAATAATAATAATAATAATAATAAATGATTGTCATAATAATAACAATAATAGAATATTGTTATCATAAAACGAATAATGAATAATGATTATCAAAATAATAACCATATTAAAAATATTATCATAATCATAATAATAATAATCATTTTAATGATTATCCTAATAATAATTAGAATTAAAATTGATTATCATAATAAAAATAATTAAAAATAATTATGATAAAAATAACAATAATAATAAACTATTATCATAATAATTACGATAATAAAAAGTGATTATCATAATAGTAATAAGAAAAATAATTATAACACACACAATAATAAAATTTATTATCATAATATAACAAAATAGTTATCATAATAATCATAAGAAAAAATTATCATCATAATTATTATAATAAAAATGATTATCATCATAATCAAAAAAGTACAAATGATTATCATAACAATCATAATAATAAAAATTACTATAATAATAATAATAATAATAATAATAATAATAATAATACTTGGAAATGATTATCATAATAACCATTATAAAAATCATTATCATAACAACCATAATAATAATAAATGATTATCCTAACCATAATAATATAAAATAATTATCATAATAATAAATGATTATCATCAAAATAATAATATTAATAATAATAATAATAATAATAATAATAATAATAATATAATAATAAATGATTATCAACATAATCATAATAAAAATGATTAGCATTACATTCATAATAATAAAAATCATTATCGTAATAGTCAGAATAAAAATGATTATAATAATAATATTAAAAAAATTATCATAATATTAATAATAAAAATGTTTACTATAATAATCAGTATAATAAACAATGATTATCATAATAATCATAAAAAAATGATTATCATAATAAATAATATAATAAAAAATTATCATAATAATAATAATAATAATACAAATGATTATCATATTAATCATTATGACATTTTTAGCCTAATAATCCTAATAAAAATTATCATCATAATAACAATAATAAAAATGATTATCATAATATTCCTAATAAAAATGGTTATCATAATAATCACAATAATAATAATAAAAATCATTACAACAATAAGCAACAATGATCATAATAAACAATAATCCTAATAAAAATTATTATCATAGTAACCATATTCAAAAAAAAATTATTATAAACATAATAATACAAAATGATAATAATAATAATAATAATAATAATAATGATAATAATAATGATTATCATAAAAATCTCATAACAAAAATGATTATGATAATAATAAAAATAACAATAAAATGATAATAATAATAATAATAATAATAATAATAATTAAAAATTATAATCATAATAGTCATAATAAATATCATTATCATAATTATCATAATAACAATAATAAAAATGATTATCATAATAATAACAACAATTAAAATGATAAATTCTAATAATAAGAACATTACAAAATAGTTATCATAGTCATCATAATAAAAATGATTATAAAAATAACAATAATGATACAAATGATTTTCATAATAATGATTATCGAAATACACTAATTAAAAATGATTATCATAATAATAATGTTAAAAATGAATATCATGATAAAACAATAAAAAAGGATTATCGTAATAATAATAATTATTATCAGAATAATAATAAAATGATTATGATTATAATCATTATAATCATAATGAAAATGATTATCATACTAATCATAATAATAATTAATGTAATAATAATCATAATAATTAAATAAAAATAATGATAATAATAATAAATTATCATAATAACGATATCAAACAATTACCATAATGATCATAAGAAAACATCTTATAACATTATTCAGAATAAAAATGATTATCATAATTATAATAACAATAATAATAATCATAATATAAAATTATAATAATAAAACTGATTATCATAATAATCATAAAAAGTGATTATCATAATTAGTAGAAAACTGATGGTCATAATAATAATAATAATAATTAATAATAATATACACAATAATAAAAATGAGTATCATCATAATTATATTATTACAAAATAGTTACAATAATAATAAATGATTATCATAATATTAAAAATGATTATTTTTATAACTTTGATAGTTATCATTAATAATCATAATAAAATTTCTTATAATAATCAAAATATTAAAAAATATTATCTTAATAATCATAATAAAAACGATTTTCATAATAATCATAATAATAAAATCATTATCATAATAATCATGATAATAAAAATGATCATACTACTAATAATAATACTAAAAAATGATTATCATAATAATCATTATAAAAATGATTATCATAATAATTATAATAAAAATAATTATCATTATAATAATAAACAGAACAATGATTATCATAATAACAAAGAATGATTATCATAATTTCCACAATAAAAATGATTATCATTATAATGATAATAAAAATAATAATAATAATAATAATAATAATAATAATAATAATAATAATAAAAGTATTATCATAATACTTTATAATGATTATCAGAATAATAACAAAATAATTATAATAACAATAAATGATTATCATAAGAATCAGATTAAAAATCATAATCACAATAATACAAATGATTCCAATAAAAAGAATAATAAATGATTATACTAATAACTATGAAAAAATGATTACCATAATAATCATAATAAAAATGATTATCGTAAAAACACTAATGAAAAATGATTATCATAATAATTATGATAAAATGATTATCATAATAAAACAATAAAAGGATTATCGTAATAATAATTATTATTATCATAATAATAATAAAATTATTATTATTATAATCATTATAATCATGATAAAAATGTTTATCATAATAATCATAATAAAATAATAATAATAATAATAATAATAATAATAAAAATTATCATAATAACAATAATAAAAAATTGTTATCATAATGATCATGAGAAAACTGATTATCATAATAATCAGAATAAAAATGATTATCATAATAATAATGATAACAATGATAAATGATTGTCATAATAATGATTGCCATAACAATAATAAATTGTTATCATGATAAGCATATTAAATAATGATCATCATACTAATTACATTACTAATAAATGATTATCATAATCATAATAAAAATGGTTTCATAATAATCATAATAAAAATGATTATCATAATAATCATAATAATAAAAAGTTATTATCATAATAATAATAATAAAAGCTGATCATTTTAATAATCATAATAAAATGATTATCATTATAATGATAATAAAACATGATTATGATAAAATGAATAATAAAAAATGATTATCTTAATAATCATAATAAAATAATTCTCACATTAAGACAAATAATAAAATGATTATAATAATAATAATAATAATAAAAATGATTATCATAAAAATAATATAAAATGATTATCATAATAATCATAATAAAATGATTATCATTATAATCACAATAATAAAAATGATTATCATAATAATGATTATAAAAAATGATTATCATAATAATGATGATAAAAATTATAAAAATGATTATCATAAGAATCAGAAAAAATGATTATCACAATCATAATAATAAATGATTATCATAATCATAATAATAAATACTTATCATAATCATAATAATAAAAAATAATCATCATAATAATAATAAATGATTACTATAATAATCATACTAAAATGATTATCATTATAATAATAATATTAATAATAATAATAACTGATTATCATAAAATAATGATATAAAAAATGATTATAATAATAATCAGATAAAAAATGATTACCATTACATTCATAATAATAAAAATCATTATCATAATAATAATAATAAAGTATGATTATCATAATAATAATAATAATAATAATAATGATTATCAAAATAATCATAAAAATAAAAATGATTATAATAATAAAAATGATTATCATAATAATGATGAGAAAAAATGATTATCATGATAATAATAATTATAAAAATGATTATCATAATAATAAGAAGAAAAATGATTATAATAATAACAATAATAATAATAATAATAATAATAATGATTATCATAAAAATAATAGCAATAAAAAATTGTTACAATAATAATAATAAATGATTATCTTATTAACTAGAATAAAATGATATAATAATCATAATAATAAAAAATTATTGTCATCATAAGAAAAAATGACTATCTCAATAATCATAATTAAAATGATTATCATAATAATCATAATAATAAAAATGATCATCATTAAAATAATAATAATAAATGATTATCATAATAATCATAATAAAAGTGACTATCATAATAATCATAATAATCAAAAATTATTATCATAATAATAAAAAATGATTATCATGATAATCATTATAAAAATGATTATCATAATAATCATAATAATATAAATGATTATGATAGTAATAATAATGAAATAATGGTTATCATAATAATAAATGATTATCATAATAATCATAATAAAAATGATTATCGTAATAATAATAATAATAATAGTAATAATAATAATATTAATAAATGATTATCATAATAATAATAGTAAAAATGATTATCATAATAATTATAATAAAAATGATTATCATAGTAATGATGATAAAAAATGATTATCATAATAATTATAATAAAACTGATTATCATAATAATCATAATAATAAAAAAATATTGTCATAATAATCATAATAAAAATGATTATCATAATAATCATAATAATAAAAAATTATAATAATAATAATAATAATACAAATGATTATCATAATAATCATAATAATAATAAATGATAATCATAATTATAATAATAAAAATGATTATCATAATAATCATAATAAAGATGATTATCATAATAATAATAATAATAATAATAATGATTATCATAATAATCATAATAATAAAAATGATAATAATAATTATAATAATAAAAATGATTATCATAATAATTATAATAAAGATGAGTATCATAATAATAGTAATAAAAATGATTATCATAATAATCATAATATAAAATGATTATCATAATAATCATAATAAAATGATTATCATAATAATAATAACACAAATTATTTTCATAATAATGATAAAATTATTATCATAATAATCATAATAAAATGATTATCATAATAATAATAAAAATTATTTTCATAATAATAATAAAAATGATTATCATAATAATCATAATAAAATGATTATCATAATAATAATCATAATTACAATATTAATAATAATATCAAGAAGAGAGCTGGACGTAATATAGAAAATGAAGGACGTCAAGATAACACCAATAATATTTGGAACGGTATAAATGATTCCAAAAGCATTCGAAAAAAGAAAAATTGGAGAAATTTTAATCAGAAAGATTTCTGATAATATACAACAGATAACAACAATAAAAACTGCTGAAATATTAAGGAAAATTCTTGAATGTGGAGGCTAATACAGATTAGCCATAGGCGTTAACCGAACATATAGAAACTGCTACAGAGTTAAAACACAAACAACTGCTACATGGAATCAAGAAAATTGAAACTGTTTAATTGTAAATTACCCCATCCCCCCAAAATGATGAATGGTCAAGGAGGATGAAAAGGCAGAGGAGAAAATGGACTCATGGGACCTCAACTGGATGGGTGCAAAGAGAAGCTAGGACTTGGGGAGGCTTATTGTCACCCAAATTCCAGTAAAGACCAATGGTCGCCACCAATAAGAAATCAGTGGTAAATGGCTGTTGCGAAAACGCAAATTAATTTAAAACTGTTATCGAACCAGATGGGAAGTACTGGAAATCTGAAGAGACTTATTGTCACTCAGATTCCAGAGAACACCACGGGCTGTTCTAAAAGTGAATAATAATAATAATAATAATAATAATAATAATAATAATAATAATAACTAGCAGACCTTTCCACGGTAGATGCAAATTTTAAAAAACACACACATCAGTAAGAAACTTATCACATAATCAAACAATAACAATGAGGTTGGACCATGTACCATTAAAAACTTAACTAAATCACAAAACTCTGGATCTCCAGGTCCTGATATCTCTGCTGGCAGAATTGCATCAATTTGTTGAACTGTTCTGATTTTGTCCTGATCTTGCAGCATTATGAACATGTGACAAGTGTGGTAGCTCTCTTTTTGAAATCGAATAAAATGTAATTGGCTGGCGATAATTAACTTATTAATATTATAGTTTGCACTGACCAAACACTGACTGGCAATAATTAACGTTCATATTGTGATCTGCACCTACCAGACACTGGATGACAGTATATAACTTGTTAGTATTGTGATCGGCATTGACCAAAAACTGGCGGGTGATAATTAATTTATTATTTTGATGTTCACCTACCATACACTGGCTGGCGATAACTAATTTATAAGTGTGGCGATCTTCACCCACCAGACACTTATTTTAATCTGCATCTACCATACATGAACAACAGTGGCATGCTAATAAATGCCATTCTCCAATTTTTCCAATAAATCATAAGCTGCCCAGCAATCCAAAATTATTCTTGTTCCTGGCAAAATCCATGAATGAATTATTGGAAATAATGTTTCCCGATCCCTTTTTTAAACCACTTTAATGTTTCATCTGCTGCTCACTCTCCCTTTGTTATATAAAGTAGTTGAAAAATAAATCATTTTCCCTTACAATTCATCAAAAGTAACTTTTCCAAAGCATTTTTGTAATTAATAAGAAGTGACTTTTCCAGGGGAATTCTGTAATTAATCAGAAATGACATGTCCAGAGAATTTTGTAATTAACCGGAAGGGATATTTCCAGGGCATTTTATAATATATAATGTACATCTCACCTGTATGTATGTATGTATGTATGTATGTATGTATGTATGTATGTATGTATGTATGTATGTATGTATGTATGCCTAAAATTTTCGACAGAGTGACAGATTTTCATGAGATTGGTATTGTTTTAAAACTCGCCCCTTCGGACAACAAATATTGAAAAATTGGCTAAAACCATTAATTCCTTCGCCCTCAACTGGACACTTTTCAACAGGGAGGGGTCGCTTTTTTCGCCGAAATTTTCGAAAGTCATTCCTTCTTTTCGATTGACTAGCCTTAATTTAAACCTTCATCACTTTCGGTTTGGCGATGGGCACAACGACAAAGTAGACACATTTGTTTTCACTTTCTTCTCCCCCTTCGCTGCCTACTACCATTAAAAAAAATTTTTTTTGCTCAACAAACATCCCTAACACCCGGACAACGCCGGGCACCCAGGTTAGTTAATCATAAGGGACATTTCCAGAGTATTTTGTAATTAATCAAAAGAGAAATTCTCAGGGCATTTTATAATTATAATTAATCAAAAGGGACATTTCTTGGGCATTTTATAATCAATTAGAAGGAACATTTCCAGGGCATTTTATAATTAATCAGAAGGGACATTTCCAAGGCATTTTATAATTAATCAGAAGAAACATCTCCAGGGCATTTTGTAATTAATCAAAAGAGAAATTCTCAGGGCATTTTAATCATTTCCAGAACAGTTTACAATTAATTAGAAGGGACAATTCCAGGGCATTTTATAACTAATCAGAACTGAAATTTCTAGGGCATTTTATGATTAATCAGAACGGACATTTTCTTAGCATTTTGTAATTAATCAGAAGGGACATTTCCAGGGCATTTTATAATAATTCAGAACGGACGTTTCCAGGACATTTTATAAGTAATAAGAAGGGACATTTCAGGGCATTTTGTTTTTATTTAATCATGCTAAGGAAATGTCCGAAGGGACATTTCCAGGGCATTTTATAATTAATCAGAAGGGACATTTCCAAGGCATTTTATAATTAATCAGAAGGGACATTTCCAGGACATTTTTTTTTAATTAATCAGAACGGACATTTCCAGGACATTTTATAATTAATCAGAAGGGACATTTCCAGGACATTTTATAATTAATCAGAACGGACATTTCCAAGGGCATTTTATAATTAATCAGAAGAGACATTTCGAGGGCATTTTTTTTTATTATTAATCAGAAGGTAAATTTTCAGGGCATGTTATAATTCATCAGAAATCACTTTTGTTATGTTAAAACTTTGTTACATTAAATATAGTACCTATTTACTATGCCTCCCCACGGGACAGAGTTAGACACCAGGGTCGTTTTTTAACGTGGAGAAAAGGTACAAAAATAAAAATTGTCTCAATCGTGAAGGATTTCTCCTCCACCGAAAGAGAACAAGAAATGAAAGTGCAGCATCTGAAGAACAGATACTACACTTTGATCCTGACCAAGTAGTAGAAAAACAAATCATGTTTATTAACTTCGCCTTAAAAACGTCACTATTTTTTTATTTTATTTTTTTTTTTTAGACATATTTTGAATATTCCACTTTCCTTGTAAGGGGTGCCCAAGATGATAACGATCAAAGCGAATTAGTGTATTATAAATAGATGATGATAATGATGATGATAATGTTGGAAATTACAGACGAATTGCTTGCCCCAACTTAATGTTGGAAATTTTAAACACAGAACTACAAAAGGAGAAAAACAAATTTTAATGTAGCTTGGATAGATTATGAAAAACTTATTATCATATGGTGCCATATTTGTGGGTACTTGGGACGTTGAAAGGGGTAGGGGTGGCTGAAAATATCATCGAATTCATAGGGAAACGTATGAGCTGTTGGAAACCAACCTTTTTTCAAATAGGAAATTATTAGGGATAGTTAACATAAGACGTGGTATCTTCCAAGGATTTTCCTTTCAACGACTTCTCTTCATAATAGCACTCATACCATAGACACACATACTAAGAGAGCCAAAGATGCGTTACCAACTGGAGAAGAACAGACGAAGATCAAGTACATGTTATTTATGGACGATCTGAAATTGTTTGGCAAAACAGAAAAAAAATTGACACTCTGGTTCAAACAGTACAGCAGTGGAGTGTAGACATAAATATGAAGTTTGGAATATGGCGAAAGATTAGAAGATCCTAATTCAGAAGTTGGAAGTGCTGTAACTTGACACGATGATTTGCAATGAAATAAAAGAGAAAACGAAAGAAGTATATATGAAGAGACTGAAACTGCTTCTGAAATCTAGACTGAATGATAGGAACTTGTTCACAGCCATCAATTCATGGGTGGTTGCTGTAATTTGGGACAGCGCACCTTTTGTAGGATAGGCACAGGAAGAACTGAAGAAGCTGAATAGAGACACATGGAAATTTTTAGGCAATTCTAATGTGTTCAGGCTGTATATTGCGAGAGTGAGATTGAGGAATGTGTCAGAGACAGCTTAGCTAAGTGCACCACAACTTAGCTAACAGTCATGAAGTGTTACTTGCAGCAGTGGCGAAAGAGACAAAAAGCAGTACAAGGAAATAATCAAAACAGAAATGCTGACTGAGTTGGTATATTAAGGCACTAAAATGTCAGGACATGTGGAATTTTCTGCCTTAAGATGACTTGAAAAGAAACAGAAAATCTTATATTTTCTGCTCAGGAGCACTAAATACAAATGCAAGCAAATGAAACATCTGGACTGTTCTGATAAGTGTAGGCTATATGGTGGAATTCTTGAAACTATTGAAACAGCGCCACACATCGTCTGTTCTACATTTGTTCAAAAAGAGTATAAACATCATCGTGACAAAGTATGTTCAAATCTGCATTGGAGTTTCGCCAAAAGTTTAGTATCGAAGTGACGGACAAGAAGTGGTAGTGGAAAATGAGAACGTTAAGATATTTTGGGATTCATAATTCAGTGTGACCGAAAGATAACTCACGGAAAACTGCATAATGTAGCTGTAAATTATTGATGTGGCCCAAACGAAATCAACATAAAAGAATGAGAAATTGCGGAACTATCAGAAACTATCAGCAAAATTACTAGGTTGTGGATTAAAAAACTTTCAGCATGCCAACAATCATAGGTGCGCTTGGTTCAATACCAGATGATCTTGAAAAACAGTTGAACTTCTTGGGAATAAAGTACAACATCACCATACTGGCACAGAGAGAGTCCAACACCAGATGCTTTCCATTTAATCAGCATGTAGCGACTCGCCACAAACATTAAATGTTGCTGGACAAGAAGCGTTCCAGTTGCGTATAAATTTGTTGTATACACTCACACAAATTCTGTGGGCATAAAAACTAAAATTCTGTCTTTTCACACCAACGTAGTTGAAAGCAACTCACATGACAGAGGCCTTGACTTTTCATCGAATCGGCATTCAAAGAAAGTGAATTTCAAAAAGATTTTCCTAACAGCTTTCGCTGGGAGCCGGTCGGTCACCTATAAGAAGGGCACTGCGCGCCAAAACCAGTCAGTCAAAGCCAGCCAGCATATTGTAACAACACCAGTGACTCTGTCGAGATGTGACATAAAACAACTTAACTTTGCACGGAACACGCATCTAAATTCTCCACATGGAAGTACCAGATCAGCAAGAATTAACCCTTCTTGTTTCATTTTGCTTCATATTAACGTACGAATCACACTGGATTAAAAATACTAATATAACAGATTTTCATACCATTAAGAAAAGACAAGAAATAAATATTTTATATCAAAAAAATCTTTTGCGCGCCTTGCACCTGGAACTCATAAATCTCCCTGGATTAATTATCAAAAGAAACTATATAACTTTGCATTGCATCAGGTATTCGTGGAACTGTTAAAATAACAAATAAAAAAAAAAAGAAAGAAACATTTTGGTTTCGATTCTCGGTGGTGGCGAACGTGTGTTTAAAATATTTTTTTTTAATACTTTTTGAATCATTACTATATATTGCCTCCAATCTATGTATGTATGTACCTATCTATCTATTTATATATCTATCAAAGTGAAAATGTCTGTCTGTCTTTTCTCTGTGGTAGTTAAGGAAGACTATTATATAGACAGGCATAACGTTACTTATTTACACTTTTTAATATATACATATGCACATAATCTTATGAACAGTACATAGGGCTCGAGCAAAGCCGGGCAGAACTTCTAGTCTATATATCTATAAAAGTGAACGTGTCTGTGTATCTGTCTGTGTGTCTGTGTGTGTACATGTCCCTACGCAATAACTCTGTCAATTTTAAGTCTACAGACTCGAAATTTGATATACAGGGTACTGAGATTTGAGAAAATATTTGTAATTCGTTTTCGGCCAGAAATTTAAGGGGTCAAAGTTCAACGATTTGACCTTTAAGAACTCTACCAAACTCCTCCGCTAATTTTGAGTATAAACAATTGAAATTTTGGATATAGGTTCCTTGGACATGGATCTAACTTAATAACTTGATTTGAGCCGAAAACAATAAATGTTAAGGGGTCATAATAGGGGTCAAAGTTAAAAAAAAATTTGACCTCTGCGGTCTCTACCAAATTACTCAGACAATTTCTGGTCTAAACACTTGAAATTTGACATAAACGGTATACAGATATAGGACAAGCGTTTTAATCGGTTTGGGTCGAAAATTTTCAGTTACCAATATATAAATGCATGTATGTATGTATGTTTGCATGTCTTCCTGAAACTTTCGATTTTACCAAGATCAGTATCGTTTTGAAGTACGACTTTTCAGGCGACAAATATCGAAAAATTGGCTAAAAACATTAATATCTATACGTTCAACTTGGCACTTTTTTCGCCGATATTTTTGAAAGTCATCTCCTTTCGATTGTCCAGCCTTAATTTAAACCTACGTCACTTCCTATTTGGCGGTGGTCGTAACAGCAAAAACGTCAGGTTTTTCCTTCGTTCTTTTCCTCCTTCACAGTACAGGTTCAAGCCTGCCTTCCTTCTACCACTTTTTTTTATTTTTGCTCAACATACACATCCAAACACTCGGGCAACGCTGGGCTGAAATGCTAGTATATCTATAAAAGTGAACGTGTCTGTCTGTCTGCCTGTCAGTGTGTGTGTGTGTGTGTGTGTGTGTGTGTCTGTGTACATTTCCCTTCGCAATAACTCTGTCAATTTTAAGTCTACAGACTCGATACTGAGATTTGGGAAAGTCTTTGTAATTGGTTTTCGGCCAGAAATTTGGCTGTTAAGGGGTCAATTATAGGTTCCTTGGACATGGATCTAACTTAATAACTCGATTTGAGCCCAAAACAATAAATATTAAGGTGTCATAATAGGGGTTAAAGTTGAAAAAATTGACTTTTTTTTTTGCTCAGCATACACCTCCAAACACCCGGATTTTACCAAGATCAGTATCGTTTTGAAGTTCGACCTTTCAGACGACAAATATCGAAAACTTGGCTAAAAACATTAATATCTTCACCCTCAACTGGGCACTTTTCTACAGCATGGGGTCGCTTTTTTCGCCAATATTTTTTAAAGTCATCCTCTCCTTTCGATTGTCTAGCCTTAATTAAAACTAACGTCATTTCCGGTTTGACGGTGGTCATAACAGGAAAGACGTCAGTTTTTTCTCATTCTTTTCCTCCTTCGCGGGTTCGAGCCTGCCTTCCTACTACCACATTTTTTATTTTTTTGCTCCTCACACACATCCAAACACCCGGGCAACGCTGGGCTGAAATGCCAGTGTAATAATAAAATCAGAAAATTAAAGAAATCTCTATATATATAAATGTTTCTGTCTATCTGTCTACGCGATTAACCGTCTTTACAAAACTACTCTGTCAATTTTTTATATACACACTTTGATATATTTGCGATTTGGACTTGTGAAAGAAATCTAATTCGATAAAAATAGCTGTTAAGAGGTGAAATTAAAAAAAAAAAATTGAAGCTGGCTGATATAAGTCGACTCACAGTGTTTCTCTACGCTTATGGGTTTAAAAACATTATGTTAAAACTTTTAATATATATAGCCGTGGCTCAGACGATGAGGATAATGCTTGACACTATATGTTCCGCTTCGAAGCTATATATTTTAAAAATTCTTAAAATTACTACGACATACTGAGTATATTATATTGATAAAGTAATTGCTCCAGAATAATAAATAAGAAATCTTTACTAATTTTTTTTTTTAATTTTTTTTTTTTTTTTATTACATTTTCACCCCAAACAAGGCAAATTGCCACTTTGGTGTAGGGGGCTACTATCAGGGGCAACAACTACTGGGGTACTATGTAGGGATTTGGGCAGCAAGGTGTCGGTTCACGTTACACTTGAACTTCTGCACGTCAGTACTGTTGGGGAAGCAGGGACCTGGAATGGAATTCCAGAGTCTTGCGGTTCTGGGGAAGAAACTATTGGAGTAAAAAGATCTTTTACATCTAGGGACCTCTACAGTGTGGGGGTGGGATCTAGTAGCCTATCGGGTTTGTCGAGGGTGCTCGCGTCGTGGGGGCACAAGTGATTGCAGTTCGTCAGAGCATTCACCACTAAAATACTTGTAGAAAAGGCAGAGGGATGCAACATTTCGTCGATGGGACAGAGGCTGAAGCTTAGATGCCAATTCAGGGCCTATCAGGTTTGCGACTCTCTTTTGAACCTTGTCAAGGAGCGAGAGACTAGTAGCAGATGCACCAGCCCAGATGTGGCAGCAATACTCCATACATGGGCGAATGGTGGCCTTATAGAGGTACAGGATACTTTCGGGTGTTAGTAGTTTTCTAGCACGGTAGAGAGAGCCTACCTTTCTTGCAGCGGCCCTGGCAATGCCTTCAATGTAATTGTTCCAACTCATGTTTCCTGTGAACGTTAGGCCAAGGAGTTTGAAAGATGGACTCTCAGATAAAGAGTCGTTGGCCATTGCTATGGGTGGTAGAGAGGGTTTCTTGTAATTATTGAATGAAACTAGTTTAGTCTTGGCAGCATTGAACGTGACCAACCACTTTTGTCCCCATTCCACTACAGATTGGAGGTCTTCCTCTAGTGTTTCTGCCATTTCTTTAGAAATGTGTTCATTCGTCTTCCTGTCGTGTCTGCCATAGAGTGTAATGTCATCAGCATATATACCCATCTCAGAGGCAATGTTGTCGGGGAGGTCATTTATGAATATCAGGAACAATAGAGGTCCAAGGATAGAACCCTGGGGCACTCCCGCATTTATATCATATTGTTTAGATGTGCGACCGTCGAGGACTACCTGGATTTTTCTCTTATCTTAGAAGGATTTAATTATGTTAAGTATTCTACCAGTGATACCGTATGATCTGATTTTACTGAGGAGACCCTCATGCCATACCCTGTCAAAAGCCTTAGATATATCTAGAGCTACCGCTCTGCCTTCCCCCGCTTTGTCCAGTGAATGGTATATACGTTCAGATCTAGCAACACCGGGCGGTTTGCTAGTGATCATATCAATCTATAAAAAATTAAAATATATTTAAGCATATTTTATGACCAGGACACATCGGGGAGTTCACTAATATTGGGTACAATATAATAATCAATAAAACTTTGGCTCTATAATAATAAATTTTGAATTTGCCTCAATTAAAACATCATATTTAAGTGTATTTTACGATCTAGCAACACCGGGCGGTTTGCTAGTGATCATATCAATCTATAAAAAATTACATTAATAGAATATAAATAAGGGACAAAAATATAAAGATAATAATCTTAGCATTGAATTAAAATAAATATTAAAATCAAATATTAAATTCGTATATTGTATTTAAATACAATGTTAAATATTAAAATTAAATCTAATATATAAATTGATTTTTAAATGTTATGTAATAAATACACAATAACGCTTTTATTAAAAAAAACATACAGAGGAATGTTTTTGCGTTACGTAACGAAAATGTCATATTCAAAAATATATATGATATATGGCTTATTTGTTACATTCCCAAAATCACGCAAATAGATCAAGTAATGGCATTTGTATTGGATTTACTCCTAAACTAATTAACCGATCATTAAGAATATTAGTTATGTGTATATGTTTATATATTTCTATGTCTTGGATTCACTCCTAAACTAATTGACAGATCATTATGAAATTTTAATTATTTGTATATGTTCATATATTTTTATGTATTGGAATCACTCCAAACTAATTAACCGATCATTATTAATTTTAAGTATGTGTATATGTTTATATATTTGTATGTATTAGATTCACTCCTAAACTAATTAACCGATCATTGTGCATTATAATTATGTGTATATATTTATATATTTGTATGTATTGGATTCACTCCTAAACTAATTAACCGATCATTGTGCATTATAATTATGTGTATATGTTTATATATTTGTATGTATTGGATTCACTCCTAAACTAATTAACCGATCATTGTGCATTATAATTATGTGTATATGTTTATATATTTGTATGTATTGGATTCACTCCTAAACTAATTAACCGATCATTGTGCATTATAATTATGTGTATATGTTTATATATTTGTATGTATTGGATTCACTCCTAAACTAATTAACCGATCATTGTGCATTATAATTATGTGTATATGTTTATATATTTGTATGTATTGGATTCACTCCTAAACTAATTAACCGATCATTGTGCATTATAATTATGTGTATATGTTTATATATTTGTATGTATTGGATTCACTCCTATACTAATTAACCGATCATTATGAATGATTAGTTTACATATATACTTATATATTTGTATGTATTGGATTCACTCTTATACTAATTAACTGATCATTATAAATTTGATGTATTATATGTTTGTATATTTGTATATTTGTATAGTCATATTCTAAGAATCACATACAATGATCATTTTTAATGCATTTATGTGCAAAAGAAATTCTATCAAAATAATAAGGTACTTATGTAGTCTAGTACTCATGAAAAAACAAAGAAAACTTACATGTGACATGAAAGTTATTAAAACCAAAAATCACGTTTAATATTCGAGTAGTATGACCTACATATGAGAAATAAAGTGCTCCTTCACTATAGCACCCAGATAAAAAAATAAACAAATTCTTACCCCTGGCGTACAGAAAATGTAACACAACAGAAAATTACATAAACGTATCGAGTTCTTTCATTTTTACATTAGAAAAAAGGTACTTCTACAGTATAGTACCCATATGAAAAACAAAGGAAATCTTACCTGTGGCGTACATAAAAGTAATCTAAACCGAAAATTATATAATATATTCGAGTAGTATGACATTTAAGCAATAAGGTGCTTCTTTATTAAAGCACTCTATTATAAAAAACTGTCACCTACGACAAACTGAAAAATTCTCACAACAGAAAATTATGTAAAATCATCGAATAACTTCATCTATACATCTTCTATATAAATAAAATGAACTCATTTCTTCCCGTCTGATTTTGACATTAATAGGATTAAAAATCAAGATATTTCATGCAAATATAATATGCACAAACGGCAGAACAATATCTGAGGTGTGTTATAGGCTTATTATTTTTCAAATTCCTCGATAATCTTAGATTTCTATACTTTTTCTGCTGAGAAGTCACGGCCAAAATCGGTTAAAATCAATGGAAGTGGTAAAATATTTTCTCTCTAATAAATTCCTCCTCCCCCTGCCACCACTTAACACCATTTGGGGATCGTTCACAAGGAACAGTTGAGAAGAGAACACCGGTTTGGCTTCATAGTTTTTTCATGTGAAGTTATTTAAAATCACTAAACTAAGCTGCAGTGCTCTGTGGCGTAGTGGTTAGCGTGCTGGACAATTCACATTATATTTTCACGTTCGCGCCGACCTACCGTAGTCGTTTTTTTTTTTTTTTCCCTAAACAACTGGAATGGACTTTTCTTGGTGGCCGAACTGTTAACGTTGCAGATGGTTTTTTTTTCACACTTTATTTTCCTACTTTTACTCATGACTCCGGGCTTGATCCTTCCTACTTACCTACCATAACATTTTTTAAAACTCCCCCCTGTCCCGGAAACAAACACTCGGGCAACGCCGGGTACCCCCGCTAGTTATAAATAAGGTACTTGCACATTATCCTACCCAAGAAATAAGGTACTTGTGTAGTATAGTACTTATATGAAAAACAAATAAAATCCTACCTGTGATGTGCATAAAAGTCATTAAAACTGAAAATCATGTTATATATTCGAATAGCATGACTTTTAAATGAGAAATAAGGTGCTTCTTCACTATAGCAATAGATTAAAAAGCAAACAAATTCTTACTCTATACACACAGAAAATTTAGCACAACAGAAAATTACTTAAAAGTATCGAGTTCTTACATTTTTAAATTAGAAAAAAATGATACTTCTACAGTATCCTACGTAGGAAATAACGCACTTGTACAGTGGAGTACCCATATGAAAAGCAAAGAAATTCTTATCTGTAACGTACATAAGTTATCAAAATCGAAAATCATGTAATATATTCGAGTAGTATAACATTCATATAAAAAATCCAGTGCTTCTTCACTATTGAACTCTGATGTAAAAACAAACACACAGAAACTTATGGTAATAATTTTAAATATGTGTTGAACATTACCTGCCCTAGGTAAGGAATTTTTTTTCACATATGTGCTGTAAATTTCCTGTCATAGGGAAGGTGCAATTATTCCATACATATGTTGTGTAATACCCGTCCTAGGGTAGGTAAAATATTCTTTTGCTCAAGATGGCAAATGATACATAGGCATAAAAACGTCCCCTATTCTAAGAAAAACAGGTTTGTTCAAAATTTTTCTCATTATCTTATATGGTCCCGAGCAACGGCGGGTGGCCTTGCTAGTCTAATATATAAATCTCACCATGTGTGTGTGTGTGTGTGTGTGTGTGTGTGTGTGTGTCTGTTTTTTAAATTGTATCTCCTCCTCGAGGGATGGTCGCTTGACGGCATGCAGTAGCTCAAAAGATTGCATATACGGTGCAGAATTTTATTAGGCGTATATAATTGATTAAAACAATTGCTAAGGAGTAAAAAAAAAGGGGGTTAAACTTGAAAGATATGACAACTTGACAAGTTTAGCGCCCATGGCGTCGTTGTATGCATGCACACAATCTGTAATAGAGATTTATTTTAGTAAATTTACAAGCATTTGAAAGCAGTTTTCTCTTTGGTGCAGTGTATAGCGTCATCGATTATTAGTATCAGTGCTGCGGGTTCGAGCTCCACCTTTTCATTTTTTTTTTTTTTACATTCCGATATTCTTGATATTTAAATGTTACGTAATAATTATACAAGAACACTTTTATATAAAAAAAAATACAAAAAAATGTTTTTGCTGTACATAACGAAAATAGCATATTCCAAATATATATTATATATCGGCTTATTTGTTACATTCCGGTATATATTATATATCGGCTTATTTGGTACATTCCAATAATCACATAAATAGATCCAGTAATGGAATTTTATATTGAATTCATTCCTAAACTAATAAACTGATCATTATGAATTTTAAGGATATGTATACGGTTACATATTTGTATATATATATTGAATTCACTCCTTACCTAATTAACCTACCATTATTAATTGTAATTATGTGTGTATGATTATATATTTCTTTGTATTGAATTCACTCCTAAACAAATTAACCGATCATTATTAATTTGAATTAGTTGCATTTGTTTATATATTTCTATTATTGTATTCACTCATAAACAAATTAACCGATCATTATGAATTTTATTTAGGTGTATATGTCTGCATATTTGTATGTCTTGGATTCACTCCTAAACTAATTAACCGATCATTATGAATATATTTATGTGTATATGTTTATATATTTCTATGTATTGGATTCAATCCCAAACTGATTAACCGATCATTATGAATTTTAATTATGTGTATATAATTATATACTTCTATTATTGGATCCACTCCTAAACTAATTAACCGATAATTATTAATTATAATTGTGTATATATGATTATATATTTATATTATTGGATTCACTTCCAAACTAATTAACCGATCATTATGAATCTTAAGAGTGTGTATATATTTATATATGAATCGGATTCACACTAATTAACCGATCATTGTGAATTTTAATTATGTGTATATGATTATATATTTCTATGTATTGAATTCGCTCCTAAACTAATTAATCGATCATTACTAATTTTAAGGATGTGTATATTTTTATATATTTGTATGTGCTAGATTAACTCCTAAACTAATTAACCGATTATTATGAATTTTAATTATGTGTGTATGGTGATGTATTTCTATGTATTGAATTCACTCCTGAACTAATTAACCGATCGTTATTAATTTTAATTATGTGTATATGATTATATATTTTTATGTATTAGATTCTCTCTTTAACTAATTAACGGATCATTATTAATTCTAAGGATGTGTATATGTTTATATATTTGTATGTATTTGTATTCACTCCTAAACTAATTAACCGATCATTATGAATTTAAACTATGTGTATATGATTATAGATTTTTGTGTCTTGGATCCACTCCAAAACTAATTAACTGATCATTATGAATTATATGTAATGTATATGTTTGTATATGTTTATAGATGTCATATTTTAAAAATCACATACAATGGTCAGTTACTTTATTAATATATTTATGTGTACAAGGAATTCTATCCAAGTTATAAGGTACCTGTACAGTATAGTACTCATATGAAAAAGTTATGTAAAATCATAGAGTAGTTTCATCTTTATATCTTTAGAAATAAGATTCTTGCACAGTATCCTACTCTAGAAATGAGGAACTTGTGCAGTATAGTACTCACATGAAGAAGCAAAGAACAGCTTACCTGTGACGTACATAAGTTATTAAAACCGTAAATCCTGTTAAATATTCGAGTAGTATGACTTACATATGAAAAGTAATGTGCTTCTTTACTATAGCACCCAGATTAAAAAACAAATTCTTACCCCTGACGTACAGAAAATTTAGCACAACAGAAAATTTCATAGAAGTATGAAGTTCTTTGATTTTTAAATAAGAAAAAAGGTACTCTTACAGTGTCTTACACAAGAAATAAGGTACTTGTGCAGTATCCTATCCAAGAAATACTTTCCGGGCAGTTGGAAAACTGCTTCTGTGGTACCAGTATTCAAGAATTCTGGCGAAAGAACTGACCTATTAAATTATCGCCCTATTAGCCTCCTCCCACTTTTTGCCAAAATATTTGAGACCTTAATTAACCATGCTCTAGTCCATCACCTTACAGATGCTAAACTTCTGACCGACCAACAATATGGATTTAGACAAGCCTGTTCCACGGCAGACATCCTCACTGTAATCTCTGAACGCATATACCATTCACTGGACAAAGCGGGAGAGGGCAGAGCGGTAGCTCTAGATATATCCAAGGCTTTTGACAGGGTATGGCATGAGGGTCTCCTCAGGAAGATTAGATCATACGGTATCACTGGTAGAATACTTAACATAATTAAATCCTTCTAAGATAAGAGAAAAATCCAGGTTGTCCTCGACGGTCGTACATCTAAACAATATGATATAAATGCGGGAGTGCCCCAGGGATCTATCCTTGGATCTCTGCTGTTCCTGATATTCATAAAGGACCTCCCCGACAAAATTGCCTCTGAGATGGGTATATATGCTGATGACACCACACTCTATAGCAGGCATGACAGGAAAACAAATGAACATATATCTAAAGTAATGGCAGAAACACTAGAGGATGACCTCCAATCAGTAATGGAATGGGGACAAAAATGGATGGTCACGTTCAATGCCGCCAAGACAAAACTGGTTTCATTCAATAATTACAAGAAACCTTCTCTACCACCTATAGCAATGGCCAACGACTCTTTATCTGAGAGTACGTCTCTCAAGCTCCTTGGCCTAACGTTCACAGGAAACATGAGCTGGAACAATTACATCGAGAGCATTGCCAGGGCCACTGCGAGGAAGGTGGGCTCTCTCTAGCTTGCTAGAAAACTTCTAACACCCGAAAGTATCCTGTATCTCTACAAGGCCACTATTCGCCCATGTATGGAGTATTGCTGTCATATTTGGGCTGATGCATCGGCTACTAGTCTCTCGCTCCTTGACAGGGTTCAAAAGAGAGTCGCAAATCTGATAGGCCCTAAACTGGCATCTAAGCTTCAGCCTCTGTCCCATCGTCGAAACGTTGCATCCCTCTGCCTGTTCTACAAGTATTATAATGGTGAATGCTCTGACGAACTGCAAGCACTTGTGCCCCACGACATAAACACCCTCGACAGACCCGACAAGCTGCAAAATCCCACCCCCACACTGTAGAGATCCCTAGATGTAAAAGATCTTTCTACTCCAGTAGTTTCTTCCCCAGAACTGCTAGAATTTGGAATTCCATTCCAGGTCACTGCTTCCCCAACTGTACTGACATGCATAAGTTCAAGTGCAACGTGAACCAACATCTCGCTGGCCAAATCCCTACATAGTACCCCAGTAGATGTTTCCCCTGATAGTAGCCCCCTACACCAAAGTGGCAATTTGCCTTGTTTGGGGTGAAAATGTAATAAAAAAAATAAAAAAAAGTATAGTCCCACATGAAAAACAAAGGAAATTTTGCTTGGAACATACATAAAAGTAATCAAAACCGAAAATCATGTAATATATTCAAGTAGTATGACATTTATATAAGAAATAAGGTGCTTCTTTACAATAGCACTCTGATGTAAAAACAAAAAATCTCACCTGCGACACACGGAAAAGTTAGCACAACTGAAAATTATGTAAAATCGAGTAGTTTCATCTATATCTTAGAAATGACGTACTTGTACATTATCCTACCCAAGAAATAAGGTACTTGTGCTGTATTATAGTCATGTGAAAAAACAAAGAAAATCCTACCTGTGACGTGCATAAAAGTTATTAAAACCGAAACTCGTGTAATATATTCAGGTAGTATGACTTTTAAATGAGAAATAAAGTGCTTCTTCACTATAGCACTGTGATGTAAAAACAAATTCTTACCTGTGACATACAGAAAAGTTTGCACAACAGAAAATGATGAAAATTATTTTAAATATGTATTGTACATTACCCGCCCTAGGTAAGGAAATTTTTTCCATATACGTGCTGTAAATTTCCTGTCCTAGGGAAAGTACAATTATTTCATATGTTCTTTTGCTCCAGATGCTAAATGATACATAGACATAATAAATTTCCTCTATTCTAAGAAAAACAGGTATGTTCAAAATTCTTCTCATTTACTCATTGCTTTGTGTGGCCTTGCTATTCTAATATATAAATCTCACTGTATGTGTGTGTGTGTCCCCGTTTTTCAATTTGTATCTCCTCCTAGACGGATAATTATTAGACGATTTGCAATAGCTCAAAAGATTGCATTTTTGGTGCAGATCTTTATTAGGGGCATTTAATCAATTAAAGCAATAAAACCTTAACGAGCGTAGCACAATGACGTCATTATGCACATGTGTTCCATCGAGTAAAAGAAAAATGTATTTATTAAGATATTCACAACGTCCTGAAGCGATTGTGTCTTTGGTGCAACGGCTAACGTGACCAATTACTAGCACAGGTGTTGCGGTTTCGATCCCAATCATTTTTTTTCTCTTTTTTTTTTACATTCCAATATTCTTGATTTTTAAATGTTATATAATGAATAGAAAATAATACTTTTATTAAAAAAAAAAAATACAGAGGAATGTTTTTGATTTATGTAACGAAAATGTCATATTCAAATATATATACGATATATCGGCTTATTTGTTACATTCCAAAAATCAGGTCAATAGATCAAGTAACGGCATTTGTATTGGATTCACTTCTAAACTAATTAACCGATCATTATGATTTTAATTATGTTTATATGTTTATATATTTCTATGTTTTGGATTCACCCCTAAACTAATTAACCGATCATTATGAATTTTAAATATGTTTATATGTTTATACATTTCTATGTCACTGCTAAACTAATTAACCGATCATTATGAATTTTAATTATGTGTATATACTTATATATTTCTATGTATTGGATACACTCCTAAATTAATTAACCGATCATTGTGAATTTTAATTATGTGTATACATTTATATATTTTTATGCATTGGATTCACTCAACTAATTAACCATCGTTATGAATTTTAAATATGTTTATATGATTATACATTTCTATACGTTGGATTCACCCCTAAACTAATTAACCGATCATTATGAATATTAATTATGTGTTTATATATTTTAATGTCTTGGCTTCTTGGGGTTTGGACAAATAAGAACGCATTTAACTTTTGCTCTGAAACAAGCAATCATATATGTTATCCGTTTGAGTATAAAAAGCTGTCGAGAAAACTTTGTATCGCATTTGTTAACTATGTATATTGGTGAAGAAGCACCCGCATACACAACAAGCATTTTATATATATGCGGACACAAATAAATATTTCTATACTCTTCTGTATACAGAGAATCATTAGATATCAAAAACACTGTTATATACATGAGCCCCTGTAATATATATTGACACAAATAAGAAATACAGACATATATATATATATATATATATATGTGTGTGTGTGTGTGTGTGTGTGTACATATGTGTGCGTGTGTGTGTGTATTTATGTGTGTATGTATATGTGTATATATATGTGTGTATGTATATGTGTATATACATATGTGTATCGTGGTCAAGGTCTGAAGTTGACATGTGTTAAAAGCAAATAAATGTCTTAGTGTAATACTGTGCTTCTCCCAGACAAATCAATCCCACGTGCATGTCGTGACCACTGCCATGCAGACGGGGCTGTGATGAACGGAGAGTGTCCTCTGCCGTATACCTGGACCTCCACTGCCTTGTGGGCCAAGGTTCTTTTAACCAAAGGCTAAAGGTGAGGTAACCCTGACAGAAACCTCCAGACGAGCTTAGTATCAGCTGCGCCATACATGACCCACTGGCGTGTGGAATATGCTCTGGTGCCAAACAACCCAAGTTCCAGTCATGGATCAAATCGCATGGTGGGTGGAGAGGGCTCCCGTAAGCCGTGGTGACGGCAAACTCTCAAGGAGAAGGAAAACCCTGATATAAAACCTGCAGCGACTGCTGCTTCTAATGATGCTGTCTTGCTCTTCTTTTTGGTTCAATGTGGAAGTTGTTTAGAGAGTGGGATTGTCTCAGCGCAAAGTCTTTTCTCACTATAAAAAGATTCAAGCACAGACATGACTTGATATGCAATGGAATACACACTTTGCAATCAGTGTGTATGTCGATAACAAAAAGGCTGGCTGTCACCTGAAACGGCAAACGGACATTCAATGAGGACTGATGCAGATATGGGCGTGAATGGCAATAAAGGCTCTGGAACTTCCAGGGACTGGCCTGGTAGGTGTTCAGTTTGGACCCGGTCATCACTGGATGTGCTGGAGGTTCATACAGTTGACCGTCTGGCACGTGCTGCTAGATGCGGTCATGTTTGCGTCATTTGAGCCAGATATATAAAGTAATATCATACTCGAGAAGGAGTTGCTGCCATCATATATGTGTATATATGTATATGTGTATATATATGTGTATATATGTATATATATATATATGTGTATATACATGTGTATATATATATATGTATATATATATGTGTATATATATGTATGTATGTATATATATACATGTATGTATATATATATGTTTGTATGTATGTATATATATGTTTATATATATATATATATATATATATATATATATATATATATATATATATATATATATATACTAGCAGAAGCACCCGGCATTGACTGGGTTCAAAAACAACCTACAGAAAATGGACTGCGATTGATGAAAGTATGATAGGTTATGAAAAGGAGGCGGTTGTAAAGAGATAGGTTTTGATATTCAAAAATTTTACCCCAAGCAAAATATGATGAAAGTAAAGATAATTTTCGCGAAAAAATATATTTTTTTTATTTCAACTTTGTTTCCATTTGTAGTCTAGAGTGACCAACAAAATGATGTTTCTTTACAAAGAGAAAATGTTATATATATAATAATATAAATATACAAGAAATGAATGCTATCATAGTCAATAATAGTTACTTTTATGGTAGAAAAGTTCATTGGTTTGTATTTTTAAGTAGTTTGTAAAAAAA
>NC_136503.1:90413597-90428597 GCF_053919585.1 Euprymna scolopes | reverse complement strand
CTCTCTTTCTTCATTGAAAGAGAGAGAAAGGGAGTGAATGAGAGAAATAGAGAAAGAGAGAGAGTGAGAACGAGAGAGAGAAATATGCTTTTCATACAATGCTTTGTTTTTCGACTCCAGATATCCGCGTGTAAGTCTGACCTTTCTTGAATGATTTTGACACTGCTAAAAGTTTCATAACGCTTGTCATTCAAACCCAACCGACATGATCTAACATTTCCAAACCCACAAAACACCTGCATGAAACGTTTTTAACTTCATCACAAAGTCAGACACAATGTTAGAAGCTAGATATAGGGGTTATTAATGTAGAAGCCCCCAGCTCCCTTAAAAAGGGGCTAGCCATTGTGCCACATTTATATATATGCGAGATGGTCCAGGGGTAAGGGTTTAGGCTCATTACTGTTGGGTCCCGATTTCGAATCTCGCTAGATACAGCCACTCTGATGAGTCGTAGACGACGAAATACGTGTCAGTGGATAATTACATTTTAAAAATAATATATATACCGCTCCCCATGTGATGGTATCAAATTGGTTAAAAGGGAAAATTATTCCCAACTCGCATTTAGGTAAAAATGCACTTTTGTAAATAATTGAATTCATTCAAAACATATCGCTAAAACCAAAACAAAACAACATCTAAGTAAATCCCGATATATCCAGACAGTTGGCGAGATTGTCCAGGGGTAAAGGTTTAGGCTCATTACCGTTGGGTCCCGATTTCGAATCTCGCTAGATACAGCCACTCTGATGAGTTGTAGACGACGAAACACGTGTTAGTAGATAATTACATTTTAAAAATAATATATTTGAATATATATATATATATATATATATATATATATATATATATATATGTATGTATATAGGTAACCCAAAAAAAACAAAAGCTAAATGGAGACCATCTAGGACATGTGCTGTAGAACGGAGAAAAAAAGGCCAAAGACCCTTGTGTTTTGATGTGAGGTTTTGAATATAATAAACTAGTTATCACCAAATTTTCATTTCATTCAGACAAAACACTAAGAAACGGGGCCTAATTAGAGTTGGGGCCCGTTTTTTAGGGTCTCCCTTTATATGTATGTATATATATGTATATATATATATATATGTATATATATATGTATATATGTATGTATGTATATATATATGTATGTATATATATATATATATATATGTGTATGTATATATATATATATATATATATATATATATATATATATATATATATATATATATGTATTCGTGTTGGTCAAAATTATAAAACATACGTAAGTTTATTCCGTTTGGGATAATTTTCGGTTTGTAAATTGTACAGGCGATATATCTCATATTTGAATAACAATTGCAACCATTTTTAATCATTCAAGGAAGTGCATCTGGTAGATAATGAGTACTTGTCACATTAGTACTTTATTGTCACATTAGAATTTAATAGAACATTTTGCCGTTGAGTAATCTGAAACTCAAAAAATTTTGCAAATATTGTTTAAAAAGATTTTAAAAGCGATAATAATACAGTATAAGTATGGGTCACTCTAAAGACATATCTATGGCTGAGAAGCATCATATTTTTGAATTGTGGGCAGAAGGAAAGACGCACATGGAAATCGCAATGAAGGTCAGATGTTCAAGATCGATGGTGACCAAAGTGCTCCAGAAAGGTGCTGAGGGTGTTTTCAACAGCAATTGCAAGAAATGCAGACGAAAGAAAAGCATCACTGAAAGACAAGACCGGGCACTGGACAAGGGTGGCAAAGAAAAGTCGATTCCAATCAACCAGTGACATCACTGAAGCATGGAAACAGGCTTCTGGTGCCGACGTTTTGAGAAGCACTACCTACCGAAGGCTCCGGCAACTGGGATACCGAAATCGTATAGCTGCGATCAAACCGTTCCTTAACAAGAAGCAGATGTTGAAGATGCTGCGATGGGCAACTACTCATTAAACCTGGACTGCAGACAAATGGCGGCGTGTTATCTTTTCAGATGTTTCGATTTTGTATCTCCTTCGGTGACCAAGGGTCACGTGTTTGGCGAAGAACCACGGAACGGTATAACCAAGAATGCGTTAAGAAGTCTGTGAAGTTCCCACAGTCTTGCATGGTGTGGGGCTGTATGAGTGCTAAAGGTGTTGGTAATTTATGCTTCATAAAAGGAACTGTAAACGCAAAAGTGTACCAAGATATACTGGAAGCTAATTTACTGCCAGCGTTGGATAATCAGTTTGGCAGGGAGGCTACAGACATCATTTTTCAACATGATTTGGCGCCGGCACACTCTGCCAGGGTCACATCTTCCTGGCCCCGAGAACGATCGATCCCTCTTTTTGAATGGCCGGAAAACTCGCCAGATTTGAACATTATTGAAGTCTTGTGGGACCAGATGAAGAGGAAGCTCTGTAAAGAAAAACCTACTCCCCTTGCAGCCATGGAGATTTCAAACCAGAACATATGGGAGTCAGTGTCTACACATGATTGCGAGAAGCTTGTTGATTCCATGCCTCGGTGAATTGATGCTGTTATCAAGGCAAAAGGTGCTGCTACTAAATATTGATTAATTTTATTTGTATTTGTGTTAATAAAAAAATATTTTGTTCACTTACCTGCCTTGTTCTATTATTTTGAAACACAAAATATTCAAAAACTGACATTGCAATTGATATGAAAAAAAATTCTGTCGTAAAACAAGTATTTCAGTTAGTTAAGCATGATAGGAATATTTTAGCGCCAATTACATCTTACAGATCGTCCTCAATAAGAATTTAGTGCCAAATAACATTATTTTCTATTTTTTGACCAGCACAAGTGTATATACATGTATATATATATATATATATATATATATATATATATATATATGTATATATGTATATATATATATATGTATATATATGTATATATATATATATATATATATATATGTATATGTATGTATATATATGTATATGTATATATATGTATATATATGTATATGTATATATATATGTATATATATGTATATGACTTTCCTTTGTGGACAGATGCCACACTAGACGATCTGAAAATCACCCCTGCTCAGGTGCATGCTATCATAAGAAAGCTTGACACTGCAAAAGCATGTGGACCTGATCTCATCCCGGCTGTGCTATTAAAAAAGTGCTCAGGCGAAGTAGCTCCAGTTCTCTTCACACTTTACAACAAATGCTTTAATGAATCTTGCTTTCCTGCCTGCTGGAAAACTGCTTCTGTAGTGCCAGTTTTCAAGAATTCTGGCGAAAGAACTGACCCAGTAAATTATCATCCCATTAGCCTCCTCCCACTTTTTGCCAAAATATTTGAGACCATAATTAACCAAGCTCTAGTCCATCACCTTACAGATGCTAAACTTCTGACTGGCCAACAATATGGATTTAGGCAAGCCCGTTCCACAGCAGACATCCTAACTGTAATCTCAGAACGTATATACCATTCACTGGACTAAGCGGTGGATGGTAGAGCAGTAGCTCTAGATATACTTAAGGCTTTTGGCAGGGTATGGCATGAGGGTCTTCTCAAGAAAATCAGATCATACGGCATCACTGAAAGAATATATAACATAATTAGATCCTTCTTAGATAAGAGAAAAATCCAGGTTGTCCTCGACGGTCGTACATCTAAACAATATGATATAAATGCAGGAGTGCCGCAGGGATCTATCTTTGGACCTCTGTTATTCCTAATATTCATAAATGACCTCCCTGACAAAATTGTCTATGAGATGGGTATGTATGCTGATGACACCACGCCCTATATCAGACATTACAGGAAAAAGAAGAACGCATATCTAAAGAAATGGCAGAAACACTAGAGGAAGACCTCCGGTCCGTAGTGGAATGGGGACAAAAATGGATAGTCACCTTCAATGCTGCCAAGACTAAACTTGTTTCCTTCAATAACTAGACGAAACCTTCCCTACCGCCAATAGCAATGCCCAATGACTGAAAGTACATCTTTTAAACTCCTCGGCTTAAAGTTCACAGGAAACATGAGTTGACACAATTACATTGAGAACATTGCCAGGACTGCTGTGTAGACGGTGGGTTCTCTCTAGTGTGCTAGAAAGCTATTAACGCCTGAAAGTATCTTATACCGCTCTAAGGCCACCATTCGCCCATGTATGAAGTATTGTTGTCATATTTGGGCTGGTGCATCTGCCACTAGTCTCTCGCTCCTAGACAAGTTTCAAAAGAGAGTCGCCAATCTGATAAGTCCTGAACTGTCAGGTAAACTTCAGCCTCTGTCACATCGACGAAATGTTGCATCCCTCTGCCTGTTCTACAAGTATTTAACGGTGAATGCTCTGACAAACTTAAAGCACTTGTGCCCCCTCGACGTAAATACCTCCTACAGGAAGCTAAATCCAACCCCTTCACAGTAGAGATCCCTAGATGCAAGAGAGCCTTCTACACCAGTAGTTTCTTCTCCAGACCAGCTTGACTTTGGAATTCGCTTCCGGGTCCCTGCTTCCCCGACTATACTGACATGCAGAAGTTCAAGTGTATGTATATATATGCATATGTATATACATGCATATATATGTATATATGTATATATATGTATATATATAGATGTATATATATATATATATATATATATAGATGTATATATATATATAGATGTATATATATATATAGATGTATGTATATATATATGTATATATACATAGATAGATGTATATATATATGTATATATATATAGATAGATGTATATATATAGATAGATGTATATATATAGAGATGTATATATATATAGATGTATATATATATAGATGTATATATATATGTATATATATATAGATGTATATATATAGATGTGTATATATATATATGTATATATGTATGTATATATATAGATGTATATATATATATAGATGTATATAGATGTATATATATAGACGTATATATATAGATGTATATATACATCTATATATATATAGATGTGTATATATATATATACATCTATATATATAGATGTGTATATATATATAGATGTATATATATATATATAGATGTATATATATATAGATGTATATATAGATGTATATATATATAAATGTATATATATATATAGATGTATATATATATGTATATATATAGATGTATATATATAAAGATGTATATAGATGTATATATATATGTAGATGTATATATATTTATATATATATATAGATGTATATATGTATATATATAGATGTATATATATAGATGTATATATATATATAGATGTATATATATATAGATGTGTGTATATATATAGATGTGTGTACATATATATATATATATCTATATATATAGATGTATATATATATAGATGTATATATATAGATGTGTGTATATATATATATATATATAGATGTATATATATATGTAGATGTATATATGTATATAGATGTATATATGTATATATATATAGATGTATATATATAGATGTATATGTATATATTTATAGACGTATATATATATAGATGTATATATATATAGATGTATATATATAGATGTATATATATATAGATGTATATATATATGTGTATATATATAGATGTATATATATATAGATGTATATATATATATATATAGATATATATATAGATGTATATATATAGATGTATATATATATATAGATGTATATATATAGATGTATATATATATATATATAGATGTATATATATAGATGTATATATAGATGTATATATATAGATATATATATATAGATGTATATATATAGATGTATATATGTATATATATATGTATATATATATAGATGTATATGTATATATGTATATATATATGTATATATATATAGATGTATATATATAGATGTATATATATATATATAGATGTATATATATACATGTATATATATATAGATGTATATATATACACGTATATATATGTATATATATATAGATGTGTATATATATATAGATGTATATATACATATATAGATGTATATATATATAGATGTATATATATATATATATAGATGTATACACACATATATATATAGATGTATATATATATATATATATATAGATGTATATATATATATATATATATATATATAGATGTATATATATATATATATATATATATATATAGATGTATATATATATATATATATATATATATATATATATATATATGCTTAGGGGATTAGGACAAGAGTCTTAAGAGCAAAGTAATACAATTAAAATAAAATTTAAAAAAAACAGTGCTCGTTTTAATGTAGATATATAATAAGCTCGATAGGCATATATATCCTTGAGCTATTTTAATATTAAGTAAGATGATTGATAATTTATAATTAGAATTAAAAATTAAAAATCGGTTTCATAAGGAAGAAAAAACAAAATCAATAAATTGTACGATCGTTTCGGAAACGATGTTTTTTATTGTGATAGACATTGAGTCTTGGACAATAATTTAATCATAAAGTTTTTTTAAACAAAGTCTCCTAATCAGAAAAAATATTCAGGGGGGGGGGGGGTTCTAAAGACATCAAAAATAAACCTAGCATTCTTTTAAGTTGGGCAGATGTATCTGGAAAATATTTAAAATATAAAGAAAAATAGTTTTTTGATGTTGATAAACAAAGTAAGATAAAATAAAATAAAATCTGGTTGAAATGGAACGTTAAGCGAGTCTAAATTTTTAATATTTTTAACAAAATATAAATACCTTTTAATGTTTCGCCTTCTAAATGTCCTACGTGTCATCGTCAATGCATTCATTGGATGGTAAATGTAGTTTATGAATGCTTGAAAATGTTGATATACAAAGTTTTAAAGGAGACGCCAATGGAACAATGTTAACAGTTAAAGTCGTTAGTGACGTTAAATTTAAAATCAGCTGAAATATTTCAATTACAAGGGGAGATAATTTTATTCAAATAGAAAAATAAAGGATTTAACTGTTAAAGGGAGATAACCACTAATTATTTAATAGTTAAATTTTTCTCTATAAGTGAATCCTATTGGAAGTGATTAAATAAAAATAATATTTTTAAAAATTAGTAATTATAATATTTATAGAACTTACATTAATAAAATAGTAACATATAAATTCAAAGTGAACTAGATAATGAAATAAAATAAAATAGCAAATAATGGTAAAATATCAGATAATAATAATAATAATAATAATAATAATAATAATAATAATAATAATAATAATAATGATAAAATAATGGTTTTCGAACATTCAAAATAAAAATAATCTTAAATTTCTTTCTTTTGACATCGAATCCTATTACCAATCGATATTACCAATCCTATTAAATAAGTCCCTCTTAATGCCATGAAAAATAACTTATATAACACCAGACGAAATTAAAATAATACTCTTAGCAAGAAAATCTTTAATAACCTTTGACAACAAATATTGGATCAGAAACAATACTCCTGACCATTTTAACATTTTAATAGGCTCGACAGACTCAACTCAGGTCACTGATTTGGTAAGCCATTTCCTTTTAGATGAAATTCATAATATACTCCATGAACAATTCATGAACTATACAGAGATGATGCACTTTTCGTAACAAACTCCACAAATAAGCATTATGAAAAAGCAATTAAATCATTGCATAAGGTCTTTAAAAATTATGCATTTACTATAAAGATCGACCCTAATAAAAAAAAAGTTAATTTCTTAGACGTAACCTTAAATCTTGAAAACTGTACTCTTGAACCCTATCATAAACCAAATCAATCTGTTCTATATGTCCATAATGAATCAAACCACCCTAAGTCAAAACTGAAATCAATAGTCCCCAATGTCTCCTTAAGAATTTCTTAACTATCTTCTACCAAATCTATATTTAACAAAAACACAAAATATTACCATGAGGCCCTTAAAATCTCAAGATACAAATCACAAATCAAATAAAAACGATAAAAACAAACTGCATTGAAAGTTATAATAATTGCAATAAACCTACTAAAAACATAACCATGGCCATCTCATCCCGCATACGAATGGCAAAAAATAATCAAAATGCAATACAAAACCAAATTAAACTGTAAGCATTAGCCACTAACACAAATAAACCACAACCCAAAATCCGTAAGCGTAAAAACAGACATAGGGAAATCCTATGGTTTAACCCTCCATATTCTAAAAATCTTGACATAGCCAGGGAATTCTTTAAAATATTAGATAAAAACTTTAAGGCTCCTCATAGATACAATAAAATATTTAATAAGAACAGGGTCGAAGTGTCTTACTCAACTATGCCAAACATACATAAAAACATAATTAGTTCTAACAATAAAAAATTAATAAGATACAAAAGGCAAATATAGAAACTATACCAGGCTGTAACTGTAGAAGAAAAAATAAATGTCCTCTACAAGGTACCTGCAAGATAAAAAATATGATTTATAGCTGCACAGTGTCACAAACCCAAAATACAAATTATGTTAATAGCAACCATACAAATCCCTTTTCACAATCTAAATTTATTTTTTTTTACATAGTCATCACCACTTATAAAGGCCAAGAGGCCACTCAGAGATAAGGGTTAAAGAGTGTACAGTAGTTAAAAGGACCATACAGTAATCGATAGTAATGGAAGTTCGGTAAATTTGTTAACTTAAGTGTAACGGCTCATCAGAAACTTGTTCACGTTGGACTTGAAGACAACCATATTATAGACAGCTGGAAAACAATTCCACAGGCGTGCAGTTCTAAGAAAAAAGCTTTGATCATGGAATCTACATTTAGGTTTAGGCACAGATAAAGAGTGGGGGGAATTATTGATAGTGTTTTCAGCTAGACGAGTGTTTCTTGTCAAAGTTTGGCGAAAGGGGACCATAGATTGAAGCTCAGTTGAATACTTTCCATGAAAATAATGATAAAGCAGAGACAAACTCACAATATCTCTTCTGTAAGAAAGAGGTTGCAGCGAAGAGAAAAGGACATTTCCCACGAGGCCACAAAGTCTATTTTGAACCCTATCAAGGCAGGACAAGTCTTTTCTAGCAGCTCCTGCCCAGATGTGGCAACAGTATTCCATCCTTGGATGTACCTGGCTCTTATATAGATAGAGAATTGCATCAGCAGTGAGATATCTACTGGATCGATAGAAGGATCTAACCATTTTTCCAGCGGCCTTGGCAACATTTGATGTACATATTCCATTTAAGATCAGGAGTAAAGGTCAAGCCCAGAAGCTTGTCAAGACTTTAGGCCTCCCCAAGACGAGGGCCATTCATTTTAATTGATGCCAGATGGGGATCAGAACGTTGATGATGTAAAGATAGAAGCTTGGTTTTAGATGCATTAAAAGTAACCAGCCACTCCTTTCCCCATTATACAACGTGATCAAGATCAGAGGAGAGAGAATCGGAGAGAACTTGGTCGTTTACTGTCTAAGATGTGCTACCATAGATGGTAGTGTCATCAGCAAAAATGTCTACAGATGATGTAAAGATGTGATTTGGAAGATCATTAATGTAGATCAGAAAAAGAGTTGGGCCCAGGATGGACCCCTGAGGGACTCCAGCATTAATACTGTGAGCTTCTGATTTTTTCCCATCAGCTACTACTCTTATGAACCTATCAGAAAGAAATGATTTAATAATTGAGAAGACATTTCCAGCTATACCATAGCTGGAGATCTTGTGAAGTAAAACTTTATGCCATACCCTATCAAAGGCCTTTGACATGTCAAGAGCAATTGCCCTAGAAAGGTTGCCTCTGTCGAGAGATTCACTAATCCTATGAGATATAACTGTAAGCACATCTGCTGTAGATCTAGCAGAACGGAAACCATATTGTGTGTCACTAAGAAGGTTATTTTTGCTGAGATGGTTGATTACTTCTCTATTTAACACAGATTCCAGCAACTTACTCCTGATGCACAGGAGACTTATTGGCCTGTACTGAGAGGGGGATGAGCGATCACCTGAATTCTTAAATTCAGGACATACTGATGAGATTTTCCAGTTTTGTAAGTATGGGCGCTAGTTCTGGTTGAAGTTTTTTGAGTACTATAATTGGAATACCGTCAGGGCCGGTTGCTTTATTGGAGTCAAGGTTTTTGATTAGTTTGGCAACATCACATACAGATATTTGTATATCACATAGAATGTTTTCTGATACAGGAGGAAATATTGGGGGTTGGTGGCCTTGGTCGCAAAGGGTAGAATTAGCTGCAAAGTTCTTGGCAAAGAATTTGGCTTTGTCTGATGCTGACGAGATTACCTCAGGCCCATTGATGATAGTTGGGATAGAGCACACGCTCCTGTTTAGGATTCTGTTTGCTATTTGTCAAAACTGGTGGGAACCAAGCTGCTGCTCAGCTACTTGGGACGATGGACTGAGCATATAACTCTCTTGCATTCTTTATTACTTTCTTACAATGGTTGCTGGCAGTCCTGAAAGCGGCTTTAGTTTCCATACATCTATTATGTTGAAAGCAGTGGAAAAAGTGATTTCTGTGTGCAATAGCAGCAGCACATTCTGGAGAAAACCATGGCTGGCTGTTAGGTTTTTGCTGGAACTTTTTCGAGGGTATGAAACGGTCTATACCTACAATTAACCATTCCATCAGGTCTGATACTATAGAGGACACATCCTTTTTAAACATGGAACGCAGAGGTAGATCCGATATAAATGTACGGAAGCTATACCAGTCAGCCATGGTGTATCGATATACTGTACAATGGAGAGGTACGTCTGAGGACTTATTACATTTCATTTTAATCTTAATTGATACAACTGAGTAGTCAGAAGATCCAAGAGGAGACTGAACGGAAACTGAACATAGTTCAGGGCAAGTTGTGAGAAAAAGGTCTAGGAGACTTGCATACACACAGACGTTTCGCTTTTATATATTATACTAGCAGGGCTACCCGGCGTTGCTCGGGACCGTATAAACAATGAAACTAGTTAGGATCTTCTCTGGAGATGTCACTACCACATGGAAAGCCATCTTTAATATAGGCACATATTCCATGCTCATGGCGATCTTGGGGGTCAGATTTGGAAGTTAAGTTAGATTAATTACGAACTCATTTAGGGAAATAGTCTGTCCAATGCCAGTTTCACTTAAAAATAAAAGGTCTGGTTTAGTCTCCTGTTATTGGGATTCAACTTCTGGAAGGTTAGAACGTAGACCCCTGATGTCGGAGAAGGAGACATGGTAGTAGGAAGTTGGAGATCCGGGTTTAATCGTGTATTTTTTATTGAAACTTGTCATGATGGAATTTTGGAATTTGTGGACTAGGTCGTCAAACTTGTTTAGAGCAGGACAGAGAGGGGAAACTGAGAGAGAAAAAGAAACAAAGAATTTTTTTTTTTTGTAGAACATTTTTTTGTAGCCCACACAATAATTCAATAGCAACAACCCCATTAACTTATCTACCAATCAAATACAACTAAACCTATTACATACCAATACCACCCTTAATCTCACTGACAACAAATATATTAAACAAAATGTAATCTACTTCGGTTCCATCTTTGGACTTATTAAACATAGAATTTGAACGCATAAGCACTCTTTTAAAAATTCTTCCTTGAGAAACCAGACTGCTTTATCTAAACATATATGGTGACTCAATGACAGAAATATTCCCTTCAATTTAAAATAATAATAGGATCTTATGCAGCATATCTGCCGGGGGACAGATTCTGTGCGCTTTGTAGATATGAAGCCCTTAAGATTTTAAAATATAATAAAAATAAAACCATTCCCTTGAATTTAAAAGATGAAATTTTTTCCGGATGCATTCATAAACGTTGGTTTAGACTCGAAAAATTTAAGCCCCCATAAATCATAAAATTATCTCATGACTAATCTATCTTAACATTTATAATAAATGAATTAATAACTATTATTATTATTATTATTATTATTATTATTATTATTATTATTATTATTATCTAATATTTTACCATGATTTTCTATTTTATTTTATTTTATTATCTAGTTCACTTTGAATATATATGTTACTAATTTATTAATGTAAGTTCTATAAATATTATAATTACTAATTTTAAAAATTATTATTTTTATTTAATCACTTCCAATAGGATTCACTTATTATAGAAAAAATTCAACTATTAAATAATTAGTGGTTATCTCCCTTCAGCAATTAAATCCTTTATTTTTCTATTTGAATAAAATTATCTCCCCTTGTAATTGAAATATTTCAGCTGATTTTAAATTTAAACTTGTTCATGAAATTCTTCATCTTATCACTGATGTCTGGAGGGGTGTTCCTGTCCATCAGGATTGGGTTGATGCAATTCTTATATCCCTGTACAAGGGAAAGGGGCCCAGGACCGACTATGGAAGATATCGTGGGATAAGTTTGTTGGAAGCAGTTGGCAAAGTATTTTCCAGAGTTCTACTCAATAGATTGTTAAAGTATATTTGTCCATCCGTCATTCCAGAAAGCCAAAGTGGCTTTCGTCCGGGCAGAGGAACCACGGACATGATCTTCTCTGCTCGGCAGTTGCAGGAGAAATGTACTGAACACTGTGTTCCGCTTTATCAGGTTTTTGTTGATTTCACTAAGCCTTTTGATACGGTGAGCAGAACTGCCCTTTGGATAATTCTGGGGAAGTTGGGATGCCCACCTCAATTTCTACGATTACTCAGGGAGCTCCACACTAATATGAAGGCTCGACTGAACTTCAACGGATGCCTGTCGGAACCCATTTTAGTTGACAATGGTGTGAAGCAGGGTGATATCCCAGCACCTACACTTTTTTCAATTTATTTTGCAACTATGCTATTGTATGCCTTTAGGGAATGTTCTCTATGTGTTTATTTGCGTTTCAGAACCACAGGTAGGGTCTTTAATCTTCGTCGTTGTCATGCTTCTACAAGGACGTTTCAGCACCTGGTTCGTGAATTGCTTTATGTGGATGACGCCAATCTCATAGCCCATAGTGAGAGGGATATGCAGTGTATCATGGATCTGTTTTCGGGGGCCTGTGCATCTTTTGGGCTTACTATTAGTCTTAAGAAGACTATGGTCATATTCACACTTCCACCGGGTTGTTTGTATGTGGAACCAAATATTTTTGTCAACAACCAGAGACTTGCCGTGACACATTTGTGTATTTGGGTAGTACTCTCGCCAGAGATGGAACCCTGGATGCTGAGGTCAACTATAGGATACAGCGTGCCACTAAGGCTTTTGGTGGCTTAGAGAAGCTAGTATGGTCTGACAGGGGTATAACTATTCATACAAAGATCAGTGTCTATCAATCTTGTATTTTACCATCCCTGCTTTACGCTTCTGAGGCCTGGACAACTTATGGTAGACACATAAAAGTCACGGAGAGAGTGCACCAGAAATTCCTGTGACACATTCTGGGCATCAGGTGGAGCACTTTTATATCTGATGTGGATGTTCTCATGCAGGCTGATGTACCTTGTATCGAGAAGTTGATTATACGCAACCAGATGAAGTGGGCTAGACATCTGACAAGGATGGACGACGAGAGATTGCAAAAGTGCGTGTTCTATGGTGAAATTATACAAGGAAAGCGTCCACAACATAAACCAAGGAAACGCATTAAGGATAACATCAAAGATAATCTTAAAGCTCTTGGTATTGATGTGTTCAGTTGGGAAAGTGCTTCCAATGATCGTAAAAAGTGGCTCTCCTTAGTCTATCATGGCTGTGATAGTTTTGAGAAGAAAAAATATGAGCATGCAAAAATGAAGCGTAATATCCGGAAGAAAACTCTGTCAGATATATTAGGTCTGTCGGAGGATTTCATGCAGAACCACACCTGTGATTTATGCGGTAAAATGACTTTATCCGGAGCTGGTCTGGCTAGCCACAAGCGTTCACATGGAGATCAATCTTTCTTTGATGGGGTAAACTTTGCAGGGCACAGATGTTCTGTTTGCTCTGTGGTCTGTAAATCGAGTGGAGGCCTAAAGCGTCATATGAGCGTCCACAGTAGAGCAGCACCAGTTGGCATCCCTCAATCTCAGTTTAAGTGTGACTTTTGCAACAGACTGTGTAAAAGCAGGACTGGTCTGAAGAGCCATCTTCGTTCGCACAGAAAATAGGAATTGATGCATTCTTGATCACATCTCCACATGTATATATGTGTGTGTGTGTATAAGTGTATATATGTGTACATAATTATAATAAAAAAAAATATATATATATATTTTCGAAAATACATGAAAATAATTGAGTAATTAACTATAAAGCATGGGAAAGATGGTCTTCTGTCAAGAAGTGACAATCACCATATATATGTATATATATGCATATACATATGTATATATATGTTCTTGTGTATAAATATATGTATATATATATATGTGTCTGTGTATATATGTATATGTGTATATATATGTATACATATATATATATGTATATGTATGTATATGTATGTATATGTATGTGTATATGTATATATATGTATATATATGTGTATATGTATATATGTATATATATATGTATATGTATATATATGTATATATATATGTGTATATATATGTGTATATGTATATATATATGTGTTTGTATATGTATATAGGTGTATATATGTGTATATATATATATGTATATGCATATATATGGATATATATACGTATATATACATATACATATATATATCTATATATGTACATATATATATCTATATATACATATACATATATATACATATATATATTTATATATACATATATATATTTATATGTACATATAAATATATATATACATATAAATATATATATACATATATATAAATATATATATATACATATATATACATATAAATATATATATATACATATAAATATACATACATATATATACATATAAATATATATATATATACATATATATACATATAAATATATATACATATATACATATAAATATATATACATATATATATATGTATATATACATATATATATATATATATATACATATACATATACATATACATATATATATATATACATATACATATATATATATACATATA